>NW_027094650.1:0-66562 GCF_029207755.1 Chamaea fasciata
GGATTTTTTCCAGATGCAAGCTGCCTTGAACAGGAAGACTAGCATCACTTAGGGGGCCAAACGCCTGCAACAAAAATGAAATCAGGCACCTGGGCAGCTGACTTTACTTACCCCTGGAAACAGGCCATCCTTTGTGTCCAACTACCTCTGCCGGGCACCTGGCCTCGGCCACCTACAATCCCGAACGGAACAGGATTTTTTCCAGAAGCAAGCTGCCACAAACTGGAAGCCTGGCTTCCCTTAGAGGGCCAAAGGCCTCCTACAAACTGACATCAGGCACCTGGGCCGCTGACTTTGCTTACCTCTGGAAACAGGCCATCCTTTGTGCCCAACTCCCTCTGCCGGGCACAAGGCGTCGGCCACCTACAATCCCAAACGGAACAGGATTTCTTCCAGATGCACGCTGATACAAACAGGAAGACTGGAATCCCTTGGAGGGCCAAAGGCCTCCTACAAACTGACACCAGGCACGTGGGCAGGTGACTTTACTTACCCCTTGAAACAGGCCATCCTTTGTGCCCAACTCCCTCTGCCGGGCACCCGGCCTCGGCCACTGACAATCCCGAACGGAACAGGATTTCTTCCAGATGCAAGCTGCCACAAGTTGGAAGCCCGGCGTCCCGTGGTGGGCCAAAGGCCTCCTTCAAACTGACATCAGGCACCTGGGCAGCTGACTTTACTTACCCCTGGAAACAGGCCATCCTTTGTTCCCAACTCCCTCTGCCGGGCACCCGGCTTCGGCCACCTACAATCTTGAACGGAACAGCATTTCTTCCAGATGCAAGCAGCCACAAACTGGAAGACTACCTTCCCTTAGAGGGCCAAAGGCCTGCTACAAACTGACATCAGGCACCTGGGAAGCTGACTTTACTTACCCCAGGAAACAGGCCATCCTTTGTGCCCAACTACCTCTGCCGGGCACCAGGCCTCGGCCACCTACAATCCCAAACGGAACAGGTTTTCTTCCAGATGCAAGCTGCCACAAGCTGGAAGCCTGGCTTCCCTTGGAGGGCCAAAGGCCTCCTACAAAATGACATCAGGCACCTGGGCTGCAGACTTTGCTTACCTTTGGAAAAAGGTCATCATTTGTGCCCAGCTTGGTGTGGCAGGCACCCGGCCTAGGGCACCTACAATCCCGAACAGTACGGGATTGCTTCCAGATGCACGGTGCCACACGCTGGATGCCTGGCTTCTCTTGGAGGGCCAAAGGCCTCCTACAAACTGACATCAGGCACCTGGGCAGCTGACTTTACTTACCCCTGGAAAGAATCTTTCATTTGCGCCTAACTCCCTCTGCCGGGCACTGGGCCTCGGCCACCTGCAATCCAGAACGAAACCGGATTTCTTCCTGATGAAAACTGCCACAAACTGGAAGGCTGGCTTCCCTTGGAGGGCCAAAGGCCTCCTACAAACTTACATCAGGCACCTGGGCATCTTACTTTACTTACCCCTGGAAACAGGCCATCCTTTGTGCCCAACTCCCTCTGCCGGGCACCCGGCCTCGGCCACCTACACTCCCGAACGGAACAGGATTTCTTCCAGATGCAAGCTGCCACAAACTGGAAGCCTAGCTTCCCTGGGTGGGCCAAAGGCCTCCTACAAACTGACATCAGGCACCTGGGCAGCTGACTTTACTTTCCCCTGGAAACAGGCCATCATTTGGGCCAAAATCCCTCTGCCGGGCACCTGGCCTCGGCCACCTACAATCCCGAACGAAACAGGATTTCTTCCAGATGCAAGCTGCCACAAGTTGGAAGACTGCCTTCCCAGGGTGGGCCAAAGGCCGCCTACAAACTGACCTCAGGCACCGGGGCATCTGACTTTACTTACCCCTGGAAACAGCCCATCCTTTGCGCCCAACTCCCTCTGCCAGGCACCCGGCCTCGGCCACCTACAATCCCGAACGGAACAGGATTTCATCCATCTACAAGGTGCCACAAGCTGGAAGGCTGCATTCCTTTGGAGGGCCAAAGGCCTCTTACAAACTGACATCAGGCACCTGGGCAGCTGACTTTACTTACCCCTGGAAACAGGCCATCCTTTGTGCCCAACTCCCTCAGTCAGGTAACTGGCCTCGGCCACCTACAATCCCGAACGTAACAGGATTTCTTCCAGATGCAAGCTGCCACAAGCTGGAAGGCTGGGTTGCCTTGGAGGGACAAAGGCCTCCTACAAACTGACATCAGGCAGGTCGACAGTAAACTTAACCAAACCCTGGAAACAGGCCATCCTTTGTGCCCAACTCCCTCAGCCAGGCACTTGGCCTCGGCCACCTACAATCCCGAACGGAACAGGATTTCTTCCAGATGAAAGCTTCCAAAAACTGGAAGCCTGGCTTCCCTTGGAGGGCCAAAGGCCTCCTACAAACTGACATCAGGCACCTGGGCAGCTGACTTTTCTTACCCCAGGAAACAGGCCATCCTTTGTGCCCAACTCCCGCTGCCGGGCACCCGGCCTCGGCCACTTACAATCGTGAACAAAACAGGATTCTTCCAGATGCAAGCTGCCACAAGTTGGAAGCCTGGCTTCCCGCGGAGGGCCAAAAGCCTCCTACAAACTGACATCAGGCGTACGGACATGTGCCTTTACTTACCCCTGGAAGCAAGCAATCCCTTCTGCCTAAGCCCCTCTTCTGGGCACTCGGCCTCGGCCACCTACAATCCCGAACGGAACAGGATTTCTTCCAGATGCAGGTTGCATCAAACAGGAAGACTGGAATCCCTTGGAGGGCCAAAGGCCTCCTACAAACTGACATCAGGAAAGTGGGCAGATGCCTCTACTTACCCCTGGAAAGAGGCCATCCTTTGTGCCCAACTCCCTCGGCCAGGCACCCGGGCTCGGCCACCTACAATCCCGAACGGAACAGGATTTCTTCCAGATGCAAGCTGCCACATGTTGAAAGCTTGGCTTCCCTTGGAGGGCCACAGGCCTCCTACAAACTGACATCAGGCACCTCGGCAGTTGACTTTACTTACCCCTGGAAACACGTTATCATTTGTGCCCAACTTAGTGTGGCGAGAACATGGCCACGGCCACCTACAATCCCGAACGGAACAGGATTTCTTCCAGATGCAAGCTGCCACAAACTGGAAGGCTGGCTACCCTTGGAGCGCCAAAGGCCTCCTAGAAACTGACAGCAGCCACCTGGGCAGCTGACTTTACTTACCCTTTAAAACACGCCATCCTTTGTGCCCAACTCTCTCTGCCGGGCACCCGTCCTCGGCAACTGACAATCCCGAACGGAACAGGATTTCTTCCAGATGCAAGCTGCTACAAACAGAAAGACTGGAATCTCTTGGAGGGCCAAAGGCCTCCTACAAACTGGCATCAGGCACGTGGGCAGGTGACTTTATTTACCCCTGGAAGCAGGCCGTCATTTATGCCCAACACCCTCTGCCGGGCACCCGGCCTCGATCACCTTCAATTCCGAACGGAACAGGATTTCTTCCAGATGCAACCTGCCACAAGTTGGAAGCCTGGCATCCCGTGGAGGGCCAAAGGCCTTCTACAAAGTGACATCAGACAACTGGGCAGCTGACTTTACTTTCCCATGGAAGCAAGCAATACTTTGTGCCCAACTCCCTCTGCCGGGCACCAGGCCTCGGCCACCTACAATCCCGAACGGAACAGGATTTCTTCCAGATGCAAGGTGGCACAAGTGGGATGCCCGGCTTCCCCTGGAGGGCCAAAGGCCTCCTACAAACTGACATCAGGCACTTATGTAGGTGACTTTACAAACCCCTGGAAAAACGCCATTTTTTTGTGCCCTACTCCATGTGGAGGGCACCTGATCACGGGCACCTACAATCCCAAACGAAACAGGATTTCTTCAAGGTTAAAGATGCCACAAACTGGATGGCTGTCTTCCCTTGGAGGGCCAAAGGCCTCCTACAAACTGACATCAGGCACCTGGGCAGCTGACTTTACTTACCCCTGGAAACAGGCCATCCTTTGTTCCCAACTCCCTCTGCCGGGCGCCTGGCCTCGGCCACCTACAATCTTGAACGGAACAGGATTACTTCCAGATGCAAGCTGCCACAAGCTGGAAGGCTGGCTTCCCTTGGAGGGACAAAGGCCTCCTACAAACTTACATCAGTCCGGTAGACAGGAGACTTAACCAACCCCTGGAAACAGGCCATCCTTTGTGCCCAACTCACTCCGCCAGGCACCTGGCCGCGGCCACCTACAATCCTGAACGAAACAGGATTTCTTCCAGATGCAAGGTGGCACAAGTGGGATGCCCGGCTTCCCCTGGAGGGCCAAAGGCCTCCTACAAACTGACATCAGGCACTTATGTAGGTGACTTTACAAACCCCTGGAAAAACGCCATTTTTTTGTGCCCTACTCCATGTGGAGGGCACCTGATCACAGGCACCTACAATCCCAAATGAAACAGGATTTCTTCAAGGTTAAAGATGCCACAAACTGGATGGCTGTCTTCCCTTGGAGGGCCAAAGGCCTCCTACAAACTGACATCAGGCACCTGAGCAGCTGACTTTACTTACCCCTGGAAACAGGCCATCCTTTGTGCCCAACTCCTTGTTCCGGGCACCTGGCCTCGGCAACCTACAATCCCGGACAGAACAGGATTTCTTCCAGATGCAAACTGCCACAATCTGGAAGGCTGGCTTCTCTTGGAGGGCCAAAGGCCTCCTACAAACTGACATCAGGCAGGTGGACAGGAGACTTAACCAACCTCTGGAAACAGGCCATCCTTTGTGCCCAACTCCCTTGGCCAGGCACCCGGCCTCGGCCACCTACAATCCCGAACGGAACAGGATTTCTTCCATATGAAAGCTGCCAAAAACTGGAAGCCTGGCTTCTCTTGGAGGGCCAAAGGCCTCCTAAAAACAACCATCAGGCACCTGGGCAGCTGACTTTTCTTACCCCTGGTAACAAGCCATCCTTTGTGCCCAACTCCCTCTGCCGGGCACCCGGCCTCGGCCACCTACAATCCAGCACGGAACAGGATTCTTCCAGATGCAAGCTGTCACAAGTTGGAAGCCCTGCTTCCCTTGGAGGGCCAAAGGCCTCCTACAAACTGACATCAGGCACCTGGGTAGCTGACTTTTCTTACCCCTGGAAACACGCCATCATTTGTGCCCAACTTAGTGTGGCGAGCACCTGGCCACGGCCACCTACAATCCCGAACGGAACAGGATTTCTTCCAGATGCAAGCTGCCACAAACTGTAAGCCTGGCTACCCTTGGAGCACCAAAGGCCTCCTACAAACTGACATCAGGCACCTGGGCAGCTGACTTTACTTACCCCTGGAAACAGGCCATCCTTTCTGCCCAACTCTCTCCGCTAGGAACCTGGCCTCGGCCACCTACAATCCGGAACGAAACAGGATTTCTTCCAGATGCAAGCTGCCACAAGTGGGATGCCCGGCTTCCCTTGGAGGGCCAAAGGCCTCATACAAACTGACATCAAGCACCTATGTAGTTGACTTTACTAACCCTTGGAAACACGCCATTCTTTTGTGCCCTACTCCGTGTGGAGGGCCCCTGGCCACGGGCACCTACAATCCCAAACGGAACAGGATTTCTTCAAGGTTAAAGATGCAACAAACTTGATGGCTGGCTTCCCTTGGAGGGCCAAATGCCTCCTACTAACAGACATCAGGCACCTGGGCAGCTGACTTTACTTACCCCTGGAAAGAAGCCATCCTTTGTGCCCAACTCCGTGTGGCGGGCACCCCGCTTTGGCCACCTACATTCCCGAACGGGACAGGATTTCTTCCAGATGCAAACTGCCACAAGCTGGATGGCTGGCTTCCCTTGGAGGGCCAAAGGCTTCCTTCAAACTGACATCAGGCACCTGGGCAGCTGACTTTACTTACCCCAGGAACGAAGCCAACCTTTCTGCCCAACTCCCTCTGCCGGGTACCAGGCCTCGGCCACCTACATTCCCGAACGAAACAGGATTTCTTCCAGATGCAAGCTGCCACAAACTGGAAGCCTGGCTTCCCTTGGAGGGCCAAAGGCCTCCTACAAACTGACATCAGGCACCTGGGCAGCTGACTTTACTTACCCCTGGAAAATGGCCATCCTTTATGCCCAACTCCGTGTGGCGGGCACCCGTCCTATGACACCTTCAATCCCGAACGGAACAGGATTTCTTCCAGATGCAAGCCGCTACGAACAGGAAGACTGGAATCCCTTGGAGGGCCAAAGGCCTCCTACAAACTGACATCAGGAACGTGGGCAGGTGACTTTACTTGCCCCTGGAAAGAGGCTGTCCTTTGTGCCCAACTGCCTCGGCCAGGCACCCGGGCTCGACCACCTACAATCCCGAACGGAACAGGATTTCTTCCAGATGCAAGCTGCCACATGTTGGAAGCCCGGCTTCCCTTGGAGGGCCACAGGTCTCCTACAAACTGACATCAGGCACCTGGGCAGCTGACTTTACTTACCCCTGGAAACACGCTATCATTTGTGCCCAACTTAGTATGGCGAGAACATGGCCACGGCCACCTACAATCCAGAACGGAACAGGATTTCTTCAAGATGCAAGCTGCCACAATCTGGAAAGCTGGCTTCCCTTGGAGGGACAAAGGCCTCCTACAAACTGACATCAGGCACCTGGGCAGCTGACTTTACTTACCCCTGGAAACTGGCCATCCTTTGTGCCCAACTCCTTCTGCCGGGCACCCGGCCACGGACACCTACAATCCCGAACGGAACAGGATTTCTTCCAGATGCAAGCTGCCACAAGCTGGAAGACTGGCTTTCCTTGGAGGGCCAAAGGCCTCCTACAAACTGACATCAGGCAGGTGGACAGGAGACTTAACCAACGCCTGGAAACAGGCCATCCTTTCTGCCCAACTCACTCCGCTAGGCACCCGGCCGCGGCCACCTACAATCCTGAACGAAACAGGATTTCTTCGCGATGCAAGCTGCCACAAGTGGGATGCCCGGCTTCCCGTGGAGGGCCAGAGGCCTCCTACAAACTGACATCAGGCACCTATGTAGGTGACTTTACTAACCCCTGGAAAAACGCAATTTTTTTGTGCCCTACTCCGTGTGGAGGGCACCTGGTCACAGGCACCTACATTCCCAAACGGAACAGGATTTCTTCAAGGTTAAAGATGCCACAAACTGGATGGCTGGCTTCCCTTGGAGGGCCAAAGGCCTCCTACAAACTGACATCAGGCACCTGGGCAGCTGACTTTACTTACCCCTGGAAACAGGCCATCCTTTGTGCCCAACTCCTTGTGCCGGGCACCTGGCCTCGGCAACCTACAATCCCGAACAGAACAGGATTTCTTCCAGATGCAAGCTGCCGCAATCTGGAAGGCTGGCTTCTCTTGGAGGGCCAAAGGCCTCCTACAAACTGACATCAGGCACCTGGGCAGCTGACTTTACTTACCCCTGGAAAATGGCCATCCTTTATGCCCAACTCCGTGTGGCGGGCACCCGTCCTATGACACCTTCAATCCCGAACGGAACAGGATTTCTTCCAGATGCAAGCCGCTACGAACAGGAAGACTGGAATCCCTTGGAGGGCCAAAGGCCTCCTACAAACTGACATCAGGAACGTGGGCAGGTGACTTTACTTGCCCCTGGAAAGAGGCTGTCCTTTGTGCCCAACTGCCTCGGCCAGGCACCCGGGCTCGACCACCTACAATCCCGAACTGAACAGGATTTCTTCCAGATGCAAGCTGCCACATGTTGGAAGCCCGGCTTCCCTTGGAGGGCCACAGGCCTCCTACAAACTGACATCAGGCACCTGGGCAGCTGACTTTACTTACCCCTGGAAACATGCTATCATTTGTGCCCAACTTAGTATGGCGAGAACATGGCCACGGCCACCTACAATCCAGAACGGAACAGGATTTCTTCAAGATGCAAGCTGCCACAATCTGGAAGGCTGGCTTCCCTTGGAGGGACAAAGGCCTCCTACAAACTGACATCAGGCACCTGGGCAGCTGACTTTACTTACCCCTGGAAACTGGCCATCCTTTGTGCCCAACTCCTTCTGCCGGGCACCCGGCCACGGACACCTACAATCCCGAACGGAACAGGATTTCTTCCAGATGCAAGCTGCCACAAGCTGGAAGACTGGCTTTCCTTGGAGGGCCAAAGGCCTCCTACAAACTGACATCAGGCAGGTGGACAGGAGACTTAACCAACGCCTGGAAACAGGCCATCCTTTCTGCCCAACTCACTCCGCCAGGCACCCGGCCGCGGCCACCTACAATCCTGAACGAAACAGGATTTCTTCGCGATGCAAGCTGCCACAAGTGGGATGCCCGGCTTCCCGTGGAGGGCCAGAGGCCTCCTACAAACTGACATCAGGCACCTATTTAGGTGACTTTACTAACCCCTGGAAAAACGCAATTTTTTTGTGCCCTACTCCGTGTGGAGGGCACCTGGTCACAGGCACCTACATTCCCAAACGGAACAGGATTTCTTCAAGGTTAAAGATGCCACAAACTGGATGGCTGGCTTCCCTTGGAGGGCCAAAGGCCTCCTACAAACTGACATCAGGCACCTGGGCAGCTGACTTTACTTACCCCTGGAAACAGGCCATCCTTTGTGCCCAACTCCTTGTGCCGGGCACCTGGCCTCGGCAACCTACAATCCCGAACAGAACAGGATTTCTTCCAGATGCAAGCTGCCGCAATCTGGAAGGCTGGCTTCTCTTGGAGGGCCAAAGGCCTCCTACAAACTGACATCAGGCACCTGGGCAGCTGACTTTACTTACCCCTGGAAACAGGCCATTATTTGTGCCCAACTCCCTCGGCCAGGCACCCGGCCTCGGCCACCTACAATCCCGAACGGATCAGGATTTCTTCCAGATGAAAGCTGCCACAAACTGGAAGCCTGACTTCCCTTGGAGGGCCAAAGGCCTCCTACAAACTGACATCAGGCATCTGGGCAGCTGACTTTACTTACCCCTGGAAAGAAGGCATCCTTTGGGCCCATCTCTGTCTGCCGGGCACCTGGCCTTGGCCACCTACAATCCCGAACGGAACAGGATTTCTTCCAGATGCAAGCTGCCACAAGCTGGAAGCCTGGCTTCACTTGGAGGGCCAAAGGCCTCCTCCAAACTGATATCAGGCACCTGGGTAGGTGACTTTACTTACCTTTGGAAGGAAGCAATCCATTGTGCCTAACCCCCTGTTGGGGGTTAAGTTTGTTCCTTCTTTCTCTAAAGAATTTTTTCCCCACAATTTACCAAGGAGACCAAGTGTTGGATACTTGAGAGTACTTAACTAAAACAAAAAAGTGGACATAAAGTGGAAGGAGGAGGTAAAGCAGGTAAAAGACAAAGCTTGAGGCAGCTGCGTGCTTTTCTGCTTCCGGGGTTCGGGGAGACGCGTGTCTGCCGCTCCTGGAGGAGCTCAGCCGCCGCAAGGCACGCCGAGCGAAGAACGGCAGTTGCTGGCTAGAGGAGTTACACTGTGGCCAAAGGGATCCAGTCCTGGGAAATCTACTATCACCAGTTCGACCTGAATCCTGAGTTTTTCTCTGCCACTTGCGGAGGCTGGGCCGCTTTTCTGCCTCGCCTTCGAGCTTCTTCGGCGCTGCTCCTCTTGCTGCAGCGTGACCCTGCACCCCCTGCGCTGTCGGGACATCCTGCCCCTGCCTGCCGGGACACCCTGCCATCCCAGCTACCAGCCCAGGACTTTTCCGCTGTTCCAGCTTGGTGCTCTGAAGATCCTGCAGGGACACCGAAACCAAACTGCCCTGGGTTTTGTGAAACAAAGCCCTCAAGGTTCTTGGTACTGTTGTCGTTTGTCATTAATGCTGTAGTTCTTTGGTGGGGGGGGAGTTTTTTTGTGTTTGTTTGCTTTGTATTACATACTAGTAAAGAACTACTATTCCTATTTCCCAAATCTTTGCCAAAGAGCCTCTGATTGTAATTTTACCTAGCAGATACCTGTCTTCCTAAACCAAGACAGATTTTGGCGCCCAACGTGGGGCTTGAAAGCACTGAGAAAAGAAAAAAGAAAAAAAATGGCAGTTTTTAACTAACCTAGTACTTTCTTTTGTGTCCGTTAGATATAAAAACCTCATTAGGTTGCATCATGTAGTCTAACTTAGCCTAGTTTGGGTAACATGTAGTTGTGGCTGTATTCCTTCCATTTGCAAGCCCTTATCTAAACATAAGCCCTATAACTAAGGCTACTGTAACTGTCATCCAGTTTATTTTATGGCTTAATAAAGTGAAGAACTCATGGGTTTTTAATTTCCTCTAGAAGGCAGGCACATAGATTCAAGGCTATCGTACACTAACTGTGTGTTTTTAGAGTTACTTTAACAATGGTACCTACTGTGAAGAAATGACACCGAAGGAAGTTTCTTTTTCCCAACCCTTTACCCATCTCTTTAGGTCTGCCCCACCAGTTTTTGAAAATTTAAATCCTCTCTGAATGCTAATGATATCATACAATGGCTGGTGCTGCTAATATGCGTATTCTGTTTAGCATTCAGAGATAAGAGAAGATTGACCTGAATAACCACCCTAATACCTACCCCACAGAATAAAGATAATACCCCAAAGCCTAACTCTGCCCCACAGCCTGCCTCAGAAAAAACCCACCCAAATTAGGTTGAAGTTCTAGTAAAAGAAATAAGCCAAATGCTGAAGGAGTACATTTCCCCAGCGCATGAAAAACCCTCCCCCTGCCCCGAGAAGGCAAAGACTGATAGTGCAGCAGTGGAACCCACAGATGTTACAACTGTCCAAGTTCCAGCTGAACCACAAAAGCAGCCACAGCCAGCAGCAGTCGCCCCTGTAAAAACAAGAAAGTGTAAAATAAAATCGTCAGATCCTGATATTAAAAGTAAAAAAGAAAAGTCCTCACAGCCCACAGAAGAGCCACAAGTTGAGATCATCACTAAGTCCCTGACATATAAAAGTCTACATAATCTGCAAAAAAATATTGCACAACGAAGACGTGAGGCTTATACAGCCTAGCTACTTCGAGTCTAAAACCTTATAAGTACAAGTGTGCAACTAAATAGTGCTGAAGCAAAGAATTTAAGACCCTTGACCCAAGACTCAAGTATAAATCAAGTATTTGTAAGAGAGCAAAGGCCCCTTCCCCTTTGAGAACGACTTCTAAAAGAAGTGAGAGAAAAAATGAAAAAGAACAGTTCCCATGTAGCACCAGTGCGAGTCACAAGCCCCAAAATCAGAGCCCAACATCCCCCAGCGAGAAAAAAAAAGTACACCCCTTGAACTGACCTGTAGTTTTATCTGCGAGACCATGAAGAAAACATGAGAGCGTGGCATAAGAAACCTACTTCTGTCCTAGCAGCACGAGTACGTAAGCTCAAGAAAAAAAACGCTAACAAAGAAAGTTCCACTAGAATGAAAGTAGCCTCAGCCTCCCATGAGCAAGCTGCCAAGTATTACAGAAGTGAAAATGCTATGTCAGATTCCCTCGAAAAAACCTCCACCATGTACGTCCAAAAAAAAAAATAATAACCAGTGCTAGAGGGGCCCTGCCTCTAACCAAGAAGAGGCACAAAAAAATCGAGTTTTTTAGACTGTGTAAATTCGATGGCCTAGCACATCAAAGCCACAAAAATATAAAGCTTTAGTAAATACTAAGTCGCAATGTACTCTAATGCCATCAAGACATGTAGAAACAAAACCGATTTCCATTGCCGAAGTGACGAAGAGATCACAAAAACTGACTCTAGTTAAAGCCGAAGTGAGCCTGACCGAAAAAAAGTGGCAGAAACTTCCGATTGTAACCAGCCTAGAAGCTCCATGTATTCTAGACATAAACTTCCTCAAGAATGAATATTATAAAGACCCTAAAAGACTCAGATAAGCTTTTAGAATAGCTGCTGTAAAAACAGAGAACATTAAGCAGTTGAACACCTTGCTGAAACTATCAGAGAACCCATCTGCAGTGAAACTCCTAAAAGTAGAAGAACAACAAGTACCTGTTGCCACCTCGACAGTGCACCGTCGGCAGCATCAAACAAATCAAGACGCCGTGATCCCCATCCACAAGATAATCCGTGAGCTAGAAAGCCAAAAAGTAGTCAGCAAAACCCACTCACCCTTCAACAGCCCCATCTAGCCTGTGCGCAAGTCTGATGGAAAATAAAAACTGACTGTAGACTATCGTACATTAAATAAAGTGACTCCACCGCTGAGCGCTGCTGTGCCAAACATGCTAGAACTTCAGTACGAGCTAAAGTCCAAAGCAGCGAGGTAGTATGCCACTATTGACATTACCAATGCATTTTTCTCCATTCCTCTGGCTGCAGAATGCAAGCCTCAGTTTACTTTCACCTAGAAGAACGTGCAATACACCTAAAACCAGCTGCCCCAAGGGTAGAAACACAGCCCCACCATCTGCCATGGGCTGATCCAGGCTGCACTAGAAAAAAGTAAAGCTCCAAAACATCTACAGTACATTAATAACATCATTGTGTGAAAAAAAACTGCAGCTGAAGTGTTCGAGAAAGAAGAGAAAATCATCCAAATTTTGCTGAAAGCCAAGTTTGCCATCAAGAAGAGCAAAGTCAAGAAACCTGCCAAAGAGATCCAGTTCCTGAAAGTAAAGTAGCAAGATGAATGGCAGCAGATCCCCACTGAAGTCATTAATAAGATCACAGCAATGTCTCCACCGACCAGCAAAAAAGAAACACAAGCTTTCCTAAAAACCATAAGTTTTTAGAGAATGCCCATTCCTAAGTACAGTCAAATCGTGAGCCCTCTCTACCTAGTTACCCGCAAGAAAAACAATTTCCACTGAAGCCCTGAACAGCAACAAGCCTTTGCCCAAATCAAGCAAGAGATTGCTCATGCAGTAGCCCTTAGCCCAGTCAAGACGAGACCAGATGTAAAGAATGTGCTTTATTCTGCAGCCGGGAACAACGGTTTGTCCTAAAGCCTTTAGCAGAAAGTGCCAAAAGAGACCCGAAGCCGACCACTAAAATTCTAGAATCGAAGTTACAAAAGATCTGAAGCCAACTACACTCCCACAAAAAAAGAGATCTTAGCCGCCTATGAAAAAGTTCAAGCCGCCTCAAAAGTGATTAGCACAAAAGCACAACTCCTCTTAGCACCTCGACTACCAGTGCTGGGGTGAATGTTTAAAGAAAAAGCTCCCTCCACGCACCATGCCACTAATGCCACATAAAACAAATAAACTGCCCTCATCACACAGCGTGCCCGTATTAGAAACCCAAATCGCCCTGAAATTTTAAAAATAATTACAAACTAGCCGAAAAGAGAAAACTTCAGTCTCACAGACGAAGAAAAGCAAAAACAAGTGACACAAGCTGAAAAAGCTCCTCCGTACAACCAACTGCCAGCAAAAAAAACACACTACGCTCTTTTCACTGACGGTTCATGTCGCATCGTAGGAATGAACCGTAAGTGGAAAGCAGCCGTATAGAGCCCCACACGACAAGTTGCAAAAGCCACTGAAAGAAAAGAAAAATCAAGACAGCTTGCTAAACTCAAAGCTGTTCAATTAGCCCTTGACATTACTGAAAGAAAGAAGTAGCCAAAGCTCTACCTCTACACTGATTCGTGGATGGTAGCCAATGCTCTGTGAGACTGACTGGAAAAGTAGAAAAAAGCCAACTAGCAGCGTAGAAAAAAACCAATCTAAGCTGCTAATAAATAAAAAAACGTTGCCACTCGTTTAGAGAAGCTACCTGTGAAAGTCCGCCATATAAATGCCCATGTTCCCAAAAGTCGAGCTAATGAAGAACACCAAAACAACAAGCAAGTAGATCAAGCTGCCAAGATAAAAGTGTCAAAAATAGATTTAAATTGGCAACACAAAAAAGAGTTGTTCCTAGCCCGATGAGCCCATGATGCCTCGGGTCATCAGGGCAAAAATGCCACCTATAAGTAAGCCCGAAACCGAAGAGTAAATTTAACCATAAACAGTATTTCTCAAGTTATCCATGACTGTGAAACATGTGCTGCAATCAAGCAAGCCAAACGAGTGAAGCCCTTATAGTATAGTGAGCAGTGGTCCAAATATAAATATAAAAAAGCCTGACAAATTGACTACATCACCCTTCCCCAAACCCGCCAGGGCAAGCGTTATGTGCTAACCATAGTAGAAACCACCACTAGATAGTTAGAAACCTACCCTGTGCCTCATGCTACAACCCGAAACACCATCCTGAGCCTAAAAAAACAAGTCCTGTAAAGACATAGCACCCCTAAAAGAATCGAGTCAAACAATGAAACTCATTTCAAAAATAGTCTTATAAGCACCTGAGCTAAAAAACATAGCATTGAGTAAGTGTACCATATTCCTTATCATGCACCAGCAGCCAGAAAAGTTGAACAGTGCAATGGCCTGCTTAAAACTACCTTGAAAGCACTGAGTAAAAGAACCTTTAAAAATTAAGATACTAATTTAGCAAAAACCACCTGGTTGGTGAACACTCGAAGTTCCACCAACCGAGCAAGTCCTGCCCAATCTAAGCCCTTGCAAAAGACAAACAAAGATAAAGTTCCAATAGTACACATAAAAAGTATGCTGAAAAAAACTGTTTAAATTAATCCTGCCTCCAGCAAAGACAATCCCATCCGTGGGGTTGTCTTCGCTCAGAGACCAGGTTGCACCTAGTGAGTAATGCAAAAAGATGGAGAGACCCGATGCATACCTCAAAGAAACCTTGTTTTAAGGTAAACTACCCATGACAATGTGGCTGCATCCATATTTGCATATATATATATGTATTTTTAACAGTTAAAACTCAATGTAATATGTTAGTATGGGAAAAAAATTCGGGATGGATAATGTTGGGGGTTAAGTTTGTTCCTTCTTTCTCTAAAGAATTTTTTCCCCACAAGTTACCAAAGAGACCAAGTGTTGGATACTTGAGAGTACTTAACTAAAACAAAAAAGTGGACAAAAAGTGGAAAGAGAAGATAAAGCAAGTAAAAGACAAAGCTTGAGGCAGCTGCGTGCTTTTCTGCTTCCAGCGTTCGGGGAGACGCGTGTCTGCCGCTCCTGGAGGAGCTCAGCCGCCGCAAGGCACGCCGAGCGGAGAACGGCTGTTGCTGGCTAGAAGAATTTCACTGTGGCCAAAGAGATCCAGTCCTGAGAAATGTACTATCACCAGTTCGACCTGAATCCTGAGTTTTTCTCTGCCACTTGCGGAGGCTGGGCCGCTTTTCTGCCTCGCCTTCGAGCTTCTTCGGCGCTGCTCCTCTTCCTGCAGCGTGACACTGCACCCCCTGCGCTGCCGGGACATCCTGCCCCTGCCTGCCGGGACACCCTGCCATCCCAGCTACCAGCCCAGGACTTTTCCACTGTTCCAGCTTGGTGCTCTGAAGATACTGCAAAGAAAACGAAACCAAACTGCCTTGGGTTTTGAAAAAAAAAAGCCCTCAAGGTTCTTGGTACTGCTGTCGTTTGTCATTAATGCTGTAGTTGTTTGGTGGGGGGGAGTTTTTTTGTGTTTGTTTGCTTTGTATTACATACTAGTAAAGAACTACTATTCCTATTTCCCAAATCTTTGCCAAAGAGCCTCTAATTGTAATTTTACCTAGCAGATACCTGTCTTCCTAAACCAAGACACCGCCTCTGCCGGGCACCAGGCCTCGGCCACCTACAATCCCGAACGGAACAGGATTTCTTCCAGATGCAAGCTGCCACAAGTTGGAAGCCTGGCTTCCCTTGGAGGGCCAAAGGCCTGCTACAAACTGACATAAGGCACCTGGGCAGCTGACTTTACTTACCCCTGGAAGCAAGCAATCCTTTGTACCGAACTCCCTCTGCCGGGCACCAGGCCGCGGCCACCAACAATCCCGAACGGAACAGGATTTCTTCCAGATGCAAGCTGCCACAAGCTGGAAGCGTGGCTTCCCTTGGAGGGCCAGAGGCCTCCTACAAACTGACATCAGGCACCTGGGTAGGTGACTTTACATACCCCTGGAAAGAGGCCATCCTTTCTGCCCAACTCACTCCGCCAGGCACCCGGTCTCGGCCACCTACAATCCCAAACGGAACAGGATTTCTTCCGGATGCAAGCTGCCACAAGTGGGATCCCGGCTTCCTGTGGAGGGCCAAAGGCCTGCTACAAACTGACATCAGGCACCTATGTAGGTGACTTTACTAACCCCTGGAAAAACGCCATTCTTTTGTGCCCTACTCCGTGTGGAGGGCTCCTGGCACCAACAATCCCAAACGAAACAGGATTTCTTTAAGGTTAAAGATGCCACAAACTGGATGGCTGGCTTCCCTTGCAGGGCCAAAGGCCTCCTACTAACACACATCAGGCACCTGGGCAGCTGACTTTACTTACTTCTGGAAAGAAGCCATCCTTTGTGCCCAACTCCGTGTGGCGGGCACCACGCTTTGGCCACCTACAATCCCGAATGGAACAGGATTTCTTCCAGATGCCAGCTGCCACAAGCTGGAAGGCTGGCATCCCTTGGAGGGCCAAAGGCCTCCTACAAACTGACATCAGGCACCTGGGCAGCTGACTTTACTTACCCCAGGAACAAAGCCAACTTTGGGCCCAACTCCTCTGCCGGGCACCAGGCCTCGGCTACCTACATTCCCGAACGAAACAGGATTTCTTCCAGATGCAAGCTGCCACAAACTGGAAGCCTGGCTTCCCTTGGAGGGCCAAAGGCCTCCTACAAACTGTCATCAGGCACCTGGGTAGTAGACGTTACTTACCCCTAGAAACCGGTTATCCTTTGTGCCCAACTCTGTGTGCCGGGCACCTGGCCTCGGCCACCTACAATCCCGAAGAGAACAGGATTTCTTCCAGATGCAAGCTTCCACAATCCGGAAGGCTGGCTTCTCTTGGAGGGCCAAAGGCCTCCTACAAACTGACATCAAGCACCTGGGCAGCTGACTTTACTTACCCCTGGAAGATGGCCATCATTTGTGCTCAACTCCGTGTGTCGGGCACCCGGCATATGACACCTTCAATCCCGAACGGAACAGGATTTCTTCCAGATGCAAGCTGCGACAAACAGGAAAACTGGAATCCCTTGGAGGGCCAAAGGCCTCCTACAAACTGACATCAGGCACCTGGGAAGCTGACTTTACTTACCCCAAGAAGCAGGCCATCATTTGTGCACAACTCCCTCGGCCTAGCACCCGGCCTCAGCCACCTAAAATCCCGAACGGAACAGGATTTCTTCCAGATGCAAGCTGCCACAAGTTGGAAGCCTGGCGTCCCGTGCAGGGCCAAAGGCCTCCTACAAAGTGACATCAGGACACTGGGCAGCTGACTTTACTTACCCCTGGAAACAGGCAATCCTTTGTGCCCAACTCCCTCGGTCAGCCACCCGGCCTCGGCCACCTACAATCCCGAACAGAACAGGATTTCTTCCAGATGCAGGCTGCTTTAAACAGGAAGACTGGAATCCCTTGGAGGGCCAAAGTCCTCCTACAAACTGACATCAGGCACGTGGGTAGGTGACTTTACTTACCCGTGGATAGAGGCCATCCTTTGTGCCCAACTCCCTCGGCAAGGCACCTGGACTCGGCCACCTCCAATCCCGAACGGAACAGGATTTCTTCCAGATGCAAGCTGCCACAAGCTGGAAGTCTAGCTTCCCTTTGAGGGCCAATAGCCTCCGACCAACTGACATCAGGCACCTGGGCAGCTGACTTTACGTACCCCTGGAAACAGGCCATCCTTTGTGCCCAACTCCATGTAGCGGGAACCCGGCTTCGGCCACCTACTATCCCGAACGGAACAGGATTTCTTCCAGATGCAAGCTGCCACAAGCTAGAAGCCTGGCATCCCTTGGAGGGCCAGAGGCCTCCTAAAAACTGACATCAGGCACCTGGGTAGGTGACTTTTCATATCCCTGGAAACAGGATATCCTTTGTGCCCAACTCCGTCTGCTGGGCACCCGGCCTCGGCCACCTACAATCCTGAACGAAACAGGATTTCATCCAGATGCAAGCTGCAACAAGTGGGATGCCCGGCTTCCCGTGGAGGGCCAAAGGCCTCCTACAAACTGAAATGAGGCACCTGGGCAGCTGACTTTACTAACCCCTGGAAACACGCCATTCTTTTGTGCCCTACTCCGCGTGGAGCGCTCCTGCCACCGACAATCCCAAACGGTACAGGATTTCTTCAAGGTTAAAGATGCCACAAACTGGATGACTGGCTTCCCTTGGATGGCCAAAGGCCTCCTACCAACTGACATCAAGCACCTGGGCAGCTGACTCTACTTACCCCTGGAAAATGGCCATCCTTTGTGCCCAACTCCGTGTGGCGGGCACCAGGCATTTGACACCTTCAATCCCAAACGGAACAGCATTTCTTCCAGATGCAAGCTGCTACAAACAGGAAGACTGGAATCCCTTGGAGGGCCAAAGGCCTCTTAGAAACTGACATCAGGCACCTGGGTAGGTGACGTCACTTACCCTGGAAACCGGTTATCCTTTGTGCCATACTCGGTGTGCCGGGCACCTGGCCTCGGCCACCTACAATCCCGAACGGAACAGGATTTCTTCCAGATGCAAGCTGCCTCAATCTGGAAGGCTGGCTTCTCTTGGAGGGCCAAAGGCCTCCTACCAACTGACATCAAGCACCTGGGCAGCTGACTCTACTTACCCCTGGAAAATGGCCATCCTTTGTGCCCAACTCCGTGTGGCGGGCACCAGGCATTTGACACCTTCAATCCCAAACGGAACAGGATTTCTTCCAGATGCACGCTGCTACAAACAGGAAGACTGGAATCCCTTGGAGGGCCAAAGGCCTCCTACAAACTGACATCAAGTATCTGGCTAAGTGACTTTACTTACCCCTGGAAAGAGGCCATCCTTTGTGCCCAACACCCTCTGAAGGGCACCCGGCCTCGGCCACATACAATCTTGAACAGAACAGGATTTCTTCCAGATTCAAGCTGCCACAAGTTGGAAGCCTGGCTTCCCGTGGAGGGCCAAAGGCCTCTTACAAACTGACATCAGGCACCTGGGCAGCTGACTTTGCTTACCCAGGAAAGCAGGCCACCCTTTGTGCATATCTCCCTCTGCCTAGCACCCGGCCTCGGCCACCTACAATCCCGAACGGAACAGGATTTCTTCCAGATACAAGCTGCCACAAGTTGGAAGGCGGGCGTACCGTGCAGGGCCAAAGGCCTCCTACAAAGTGACATCAGGACACTGGGCAGCTGACTTTACTTTCCCCTGTAAGCAAGCAATCCTTTGTGCCCAATTCCCTCTGCCGGGCAACAGGCCTCGGCCACCTACAATCCCGAACGGAACAGGATTTCTTCCAGATGCAAGCTGCCACAAGCTGGAAGGCTGGCTTCCCTTGGAGGGCCAAAGGCCTCCTACAAACTGACATCAGGCACCTGGGTAAGTGACTTTACTTACCCCTGGAAGGAAGCAATCCATTGTGCCTAACACCCTCTGCCGGGCACCCGGTCTCGGCCACCTACAATCCCGAACGGAACAGGATTTCTTCCAGATGCAAGCTGCCACAAGTTGGAAGCCTGGCTTCCCTTGGAGGGCCAAAGGCCTCCTAGAAACTGACATCAGGCACCTGGGCAGCTGACTTTACTTACCCCTGGAAGAAAGCAATCCGTTGTGCCGAACTCCCTCTGCCGGGCACCAGGCCTCGGCCACCTACAATCCCGAACGGCATTGGATTTCTTCCAGATGCAAGCTGCCACTAGCTGGAAGCCTGGCTTCCCGTGGAGGGCCAAAGGCCTCCTACAAACTGACATCAGGCACCAGGGCAGCTGACTTTACTTACCCCTGGAAAAAGGCCATCCTTTGTGCCCAACTTCGTGTGGCGGGAACCCGGCCTCGGCCACCTACAATCCAGAACGAAACAGGATTTCTTCCAGATGCAAGCTGCAACAAGTGGGATGCCCGGCTTCCCGTGGAGGGCCAAAGGCCTCCTACAAACTGACATCAGGCACCTGGGCAGGTGACTTTACTTACCCCTGGAAACAGGCTAAGCATTGTGCCCAACTCCCTCGGCCAGGCATTTGGCCTCGGACACCTACATTCCTGAACGGAACAGGATTTCTTCCAGATGCAAGCTGCCACAAGATGGAAGGGTGGATCCCCTTGGAGGGACAACGGCCTCATACAAACTGACATCAGGCACCCGGACAGCTGACTTTACTTACCCCTGGAAACAGGCCATCATTTGCGCCCAACTCCCTCTGCCGGGCACCCAGCCTCGGCCACCAACAATCCCGAACGGAATAGGATTTTTTGGAGATGCAAGCTGCCACAAACTTTTCGAATTGCTTCCCCTGGAGGGCCAAAGGCCTCCTACAAACTGACACCAGGCACCTGGGCAACTGACTTTACTTACCCCTGGAAACAGGCCATCATTTGTTCTCAACTTTTTCAGCAGGGCATTCGGGCCCGGCCACCTACAATCCCGAACGGAACAGGATTTCTTCCAGATGCAAGCTGCCACAAGCTGGAAGCCTGGCTTCCCTTGGAGGGCCAAAGGCCTCCTACAAACTGACATCAGGCACCTGGGCAGCTGACTTTCCATACCCCTGGAAACAGGCCAACATTTGTGCCCAACTCCCTCTGCCGGGCACCAGGCCTCGGCCACCTACAATCCCGAACGGAACAGGATTTCTTCCAGATGCAAGCTGCCACAAGCTGGAAGCCTGGCTTCCCATGGAGGGCCAAAGGCCTCCTACAAACTGACATCAGGCATCTGGGCAGCTGACTTTACTTACCCCTGGAAACAGGCCATCTTTGGGCCCAACTCCCTTTGCCGGGCACCTGGCCTCGGCCACCTACAATCCCGAGCAGAACAGGACTTCTTCCAGATGCAAGCTGCCACAAGCTGGAAGCCTGGCTTCCCATGGAGGAACAATTGCCATCTGCAAACTGACATCAGGCACCTGGGCAGCTGACTTTACTTACCCTTAGAAACAGGCCATCATTTGTGCCCAACTCCCTCTGCCGGGCACCCGGCTTCAGCGACCTACAATCCCGAACGGAACAGGATTTCTTCAAGATGCAAGCTGCCACAAACTGGATGACTTGCTTCCGTTGAAGGGCCAAAGGCCTCCTACAAACTGACATCAGGCACCTGGGCAGCTGACTTTACTTACCCCAAGAAGCAGGCCATCCTTTGTGCACAACTCCCTCTGCCGGGCACCTGGCCACGGCCACCTACAATCCCGAACGGAACAGGATTTCTTCCAGATGCAAGCTGCCACAAGCTGGAAGCCTGGCTTCCCTTGGAGGGCCAAAGGCCTCCTACAAACTGAAACCAGGCACCTGGGCAGCTAACTTTACTTACCCCTGGAAACAGGCCATCCTTTGTGCCAAACTCCCTCTGCCGGGCACCAGGCCTCGGCCACCTACGATCCCAAACGGTACAGGATTTCTTCGCGATGCAAGCTGCCACAAGCTGGAAGCCTGGCTTCCCTTGGAGGGCCAAGGGCCTCCTACAAACTGACATCAGGCACCTGGGCAGCTGACTTTACTTACTCCTGGAAACAGGCAATTCTTAGTGCCCAACTCCCTTGGCCAGGCACCTGGCCTCGGCCACCTACAATCCCGAATGGAACAGGATTTCTTCCAGATGCAAGCTGCCACAAACTGGAAGACTAGTTTCCCTGGGAGGGCCAAAGGCCTCCTACAAACTGACATCAGGCACCTGGGCAGCTGACTTTACTTACCTCTGGAAACAGGCCATCCTTTGTGCCCAACTCCCTCTGCCGGGCACCTGGCCTCGGCCACCTACAATCCCGAACGGAACAGGATTTCTTCGCGATGCCTGCCGCCACAAACTTGAAGACTTGCTTCCCTTAGAAGGGCCAAAGGCCTCCTACAAACTGACATCAGGCACCTGGGCAGCTGACTTTACTTACCCCGGGAAACATGCCATCCTTTGTGCCCAACTCCTTCTGCCGGGCACCAGGCCTCGGCCACCTACAATCGGAAACGGAACAGTATTTCTTCCAGATGCAAGCTTCCAGAAGCTGGAAGCCTTGCTTCCCATGGAGGAACAATTGCCATCTGCAAACTGACATCAGGCACCTGCGCAGCTGACTTTACTTACCCCTGGCAGCAGGCCATCCTTTGTGTCCAACTCCCTCTGCCGGGCACCTAGCCTCGGCCACCTACAATCCGAAACGGAACAGGATTTCTTCCAGATGCAAGCTGCCACAAACTGGAAGAGTAGCTTCCCATGGAGGACCAAAGGCCTCCTACAAACTGACATCAGGCACCTGGGCAGCTGACTTTACTTACCCCTGGAAACAGGCCATCCTTTGTTCCCAACTCCCTCTGCCGGGCACCTGTCCTCGGCCACCTACAATTCCGAACGGAACAGGATTTCTTCCAGATGCAAGCTGCCACAAACTGGAAGACTACCTTCCCTTAGCGGGCCAAAGGCCTGCTACAAACTGACATCAGGCACCTGCGCAGCTGACTTTACTTACCCCTGGAGACAGGCCATCCTTTTTGCCCAACTCCCTCTGCCGAGCACCTGGCCTCGGCCACCTACAATCCGAAACGGAACAACATTTTTCCAGATGAAACCTGCCACAAGCTGGAAGCCTGGCTTCCCTTGGAGAGCCAAAGGCCTACTAGAAACTGACATCAGGCACCAGGGGAGCTGACTTTATTTACCCCTGGAAAGAGGCCATCCTTTGTTCCCAACTCCCTCAGCAGGGCACCCGGCTCCGGACACCTACAATCCCGAACGGAACAGGATTTCTTTCAGATGCAAGATGCCACATGCAGGAAGCCTGGCTTCCAATGGAGGAACAATTGCCACCTGCAAACTGACATCAGGCACCTGGGCAGCTGACTTTACTTACCCCTGGAAACAGGCCATCCTTTGTGCCCAACTCCCTCTGCCGGGAACCTGGCCTCGGCCGCCTACTATCCCAAACGGAACAGGATTTCTACAAGATGCAAGCTGCCACATACTGGAAGCCTGGCTTCCCTTGGAGGGCCAAAGGCCTCCTAAAAACTGACATCAGGCACCTGGGCAGCTGACTTTCCATACCCCTGGAAAGAGGCCATCCTTTGTTCCCAACACCCTCTGCCGGGCACCAGGCCTCGGCCACCTACAATCCCAAACGGAACAGGATTTCTTCCAGATGCAAGCTGCCACAAGCTGGAAGCCTGGCTTCCCATGGAGGGCCAAAGGCCTCCTACAAACTGACATCAGGCATCTGGGCAGCTGACTTTACTTACCCCTGGAAACAGGCCATCCTTTGTGCCCAACTCCCTCTGCCGGGCACCTGGCCTCGGCCACCTACAATCCCGAGCAGAACAGGACTTCTTCCAGATGCAAGCTGCCACAAGCTGGAAGCCTGGCTTCCCATGGAGGAACAATTGCCATCTGCAAACTGACATCAGGCACCTGGGCAGCTGACTTTACTTACCCCTGGAAACAGGCCATCCTTTGTGCCCAATTCCCCCTGCCGGGCACCAGGCCTCGACCACCTACAATCCTAAACAGAACGGGATTTCTTCCAGATGCAAGCTGCCACAAACTGGAAGCCTGGCTCCCAATGCAGGGCCAAAGGCCTCCTACAAACTGAAACCAGGCACCTGGGCAGCTAACTTTACTTTTCCTAGAAACAGGCCATCCTTTGTTCCCAACTCCCTTAGCAGGGCACCAGGCCTCGGCCACCTACGATCCCAAACGGAACAGGATTTCTTCAAGATGCAAGCTGCCACAAGCTGGAAGCCTGGCTTCCCTTGGAGGGCCAAAGGCCTCCTACAAACTGACATCAGGCACCTGGGCAGCTGACTTTACTTACCCCTGGAAACAGGCCATCCTTTGTGCCCAACTCCGTGTGCCGGGCACCTAGCCTCGGCCACCTACAATCCCAAACGGAACAGGATTTCTTCCAGATGCAAGCTGCCACAATCTGGAAGGCTGGCTTCTCTCGGAGGGCCAAAGGCCTCCTACAAACTGACATCAAGCACCTGGGCAGCTGACTTTACTTACCCCTGGATAATGGCCATCCTTTGTGCCCAACTCCGTGAGGCGGGCACCCGGCATATGACACCGTCAATCCCGAACGGAACAGGATTTCTTCCAGATGCAAGTTGCTACAAACAGGAAGACTGGAATCCCTTGGAGGGCCAAAGGCCTCCTACAAACTGACATCAGGCACGTGGGCAGGTGACTTTACTTACCCCTGGAAAGAGGCCAACCATTGTGCCCAACTCCCTCGGCCTGGCACCTGGCCTCGGACACCTACATTCCTGAACGGAACAGGATTTCTTCCAGATGCAAGCTGCCACAAGATGGAAGGGTGGCTCCCCTTGGAAGGACAAAGGCCTCCTACAAACTGACATCAGGCACCCGGGCAGCTGACTTTACTTACCCCTGGAAACAGGCCATCATTTGCGCCCAACTCCCTCTGCCAGGCACCCAGCCTCGGCCACCTACAATCCCGAACGGAACAGGATTTCTTCCAGATGTAAGCTGCCACAAACTGGAAGACCAGCTTCTTTTAGAGGGCCAAAGGCCTGCTACAAACTGACATCAGGCACCTGGGCGCTGACTTTACTTACCCCTGGAAAGAAGCCATCATTTGTGCCCAACTCCCTCTGCCGGGCACCTGGCCTCAGCCACCTACAATCCCGAACGGAACAGGATTTCTTCCAGATGCAAGCTGCCACAAGCTGGAAGCCTGGCTTCCCTTGGAGAGCCAAATGCCTACTACAAACTGTCATCAGGCACCTGGGCAGCTGACTTTACTTACCCCTGGAAACAGGCCATCATTTTTTCCCAACTACCTCAGCAGGGCACCCTGCTCCGGCCACCTACAATCCAGAACGGAACAGGATTTCTTCCAGATGCAAGCTGCCACAAACTGGAAGCCTGGCTTCCCTTGGAGGGCCAAAAGACTCCTATAAACTGACATCAGGCACTAGGGCAGCTGACTTTACTTACCCCTGGAAACAGGCCATCCTTTGTGCCCAACTCCCTCAGCCGGACACCAGGCCTCGGCCACCTACAATCCCGAAAGGAAAGGGATTTCTTCCAGATGCAAGCTGCCACAAGCTGGAAGCCTGGCTTCCCTTGAAGGGCCAAAGGCCTCCTACTAACTGACATCAGGCACCTGGGCAGCTGACTTTACTTATCCCTGGAAACAGGCCATCCTTTGATCCCAACTCCCTCGACCAGGCACCTGGCTCCGTGCACCTACAATCATGAACGGAACAGGATTTCTTCCAGATGCAAGCTGCCACAAACTGGAAGACTTGCTTCCCTTGGAGGGCCAAAGGCCTCCTACAAACTGACATCAGGCACCTGGGCAGCTGACTTTACTTACCCCTGGAAACAGGCCATCCTTTGTGCCCAACTCCCTCTGCCGGGCACCAGGCCTCGGCCACCTACAATCCCGAACGGAAGAGGATTTCTTCCAGATGCAAGCTGCCTTGAACAGGAAGACTAGCATCACTTGGGGGGCCTGAGGCCTGCAACAAACTGAAATCAGGCACCTGGGCAGCTGACTTTACTTACCCCTGGAAACAGGCCATCCTTTGTGCCCAAATCCCTCTGCGGGCACCTGGCCTCGGCCACCTACAATCCCGAACGGAACAGCATTTCTTCCAGATGCAAGCTGCTAGAAGCAGGAAGCCTGGCATCACTTGGAGGGCCAAAGACCTGCTACAAACTGACATCAGACACCTGGGCAGCTGACTTTACTTACCCCTGGAAACAGGCCATCCTTTGTGCCCAACTCCCTCTGCCGGGCACCTGGCCTCGGCCACCTACAATCCCGAACGGAACAGGATTTTTTCCAGATGCAAGCTGCCACAAACTGGAAGACTTGCTTCCCTTGGAGGGCCAAAGGCCTCCTACAAACTGACATCAGGCACCTGCGCAGCTGACTTTACTTACCCCTGGAAACAGGCCATCCTTTGTGCCCAACTCCGTCTGCCGGGCACCCGGCCTCCGCCACCTACAATCCCAAATGGAACAAGATTTCTTCCAGATGCAAGCTGCCACAAGCAGGAAGCCTGGATTCCCATGGAGGAACAATTGCCACCTGCAAACTGACATCAGGCACCTGGGCAGCTGACTTTACTCACCCCTGGAAACAGGCCATCCTTTGTGCCCAACTCCCTATGCCGGGCACCTGGCCTCGGCCACCTACAATCCCGAACGGAACAGCATTTCTTCCAGATGCAAGCAGCCACAAGCAGGAAGCCTGGCATCACTTGGAGGGCCAAAGGCCTGCTACAAACTGACATCAGGCACCTGGGCAGCTGACTTTACTTACCCCTGGAAACAGGCCATCCTTTGTGCCCAACTCCCTCTGCCGGGCACCAGCCCTTGGCCACCTACAATCCCAAACGGCACAGGATTTCTTCCAGATGCAAGCTGCCACAAGCTGGAAGCCTAGCTTCCCTTGGAGGGCCAAAGGCCTCCTAGAAACTGACATCAGACACCAGGGCAGCCGACTTAACTTACCCCTGGAAACAGGCCATCATTTGTGCCCAACTCCCTCTGCCGGGCACCTGGCCTCGGCCACCTACAATCCCGAACGGAACAGGATTTCTTCCAGATGCAAGCTGCCACAAACTGGAAGACCAGCTTCTTTTAGAGGGCCAAAGGCCTGCTACAAACTGACATCAGGCACCTGGGCAGCTGACTTTACTAACCCCTGGAAAGAAGCCATCCTCTGTGCCCAACTCCCTCTGCCGGGCACCAGGCCTCGGCCACCTACAATCCCGAACGGAACAGGATTTCTTCCAGATGCAAGCTGCCACAAGCTGGAAGCCTGGCTTCCCATGGAGGGCCAAAGGCCTCCTACAAACTGACATCAGGCATCTGGGCAGCTGACTTTACTTACCCCTGGAAACAGGCCATCTTTGGGCCCAACTCCCTTTGCCGGGCACCTGGCCTCGGCCACCTACAATCCCGAGCAGAACAGGACTTCTTCCAGATGCAAGCTGCCACAAGCTGGAAGCCTGGCTTCCCATGGAGGAACAATTGCCATCTGCAAACTGACATCAGGCACCTGGGCAGCTGACTTTACTTACCCTTAGAAACAGGCCATCATTTGTGCCCAACTCCCTCTGCCGGGCACCCGGCTTCAGCGACCTACAATCCCGAACGGAACAGGATTTCTTCAAGATGCAAGCTGCCACAAACTGGATGACTTGCTTCCGTTGAAGGGCCAAAGGCCTCCTACAAACTGACATCAGGCACCTGGGCAGCTGACTTTACTTACCCCAAGAAGCAGGCCATCCTTTGTGCACAACTCCCTCTGCCGGGCACCTGGCCACGGCCACCTACAATCCCGAACGGAACAGGATTTCTTCCAGATGCAAGCTGCCACAAGCTGGAAGCCTGGCTTCCCTTGGAGGGCCAAAGGCCTCCTACAAACTGAAACCAGGCACCTGGGCAGCTAACTTTACTTACCCCTGGAAACAGGCCATCCTTTGTGCCAAACTCCCTCTGCCGGGCACCAGGCCTCGGCCACCTACGATCCCAAACGGTACAGGATTTCTTCGCGATGCAAGCTGCCACAAGCTGGAAGCCTGGCTTCCCTTGGAGGGCCAAGGGCCTCCTACAAACTGACATCAGGCACCTGGGCAGCTGACTTTACTTACTCCTGGAAACAGGCAATTCTTAGTGCCCAACTCCCTTGGCCAGGCACCTGGCCTCGGCCACCTACAATCCCGAATGGAACAGGATTTCTTCCAGATGCAAGCTGCCACAAACTGGAAGACTAGTTTCCCTGGGAGGGCCAAAGGCCTCCTACAAACTGACATCAGGCACCTGGGCAGCTGACTTTACTTACCTCTGGAAACAGGCCATCCTTTGTGCCCAACTCCCTCTGCCGGGCACCTGGCCTCGGCCACCTACAATCCCGAACGGAACAGGATTTCTTCGCGATGCCTGCCGCCACAAACTTGAAGACTTGCTTCCCTTAGAAGGGCCAAAGGCCTCCTACAAACTGACATCAGGCACCTGGGCAGCTGACTTTACTTACCCCGGGAAACATGCCATCCTTTGTGCCCAACTCCTTCTGCCGGGCACCAGGCCTCGGCCACCTACAATCGGAAACGGAACAGTATTTCTTCCAGATGCAAGCTTCCAGAAGCTGGAAGCCTTGCTTCCCATGGAGGAACAATTGCCATCTGCAAACTGACATCAGGCACCTGCGCAGCTGACTTTACTTACCCCTGGCAGCAGGCCATCCTTTGTGTCCAACTCCCTCTGCCGGGCACCTAGCCTCGGCCACCTACAATCCGAAACGGAACAGGATTTCTTCCAGATGCAAGCTGCCACAAACTGGAAGAGTAGCTTCCCATGGAGGACCAAAGGCCTCCTACAAACTGACATCAGG
Source organism: Chamaea fasciata (assembly GCF_029207755.1). Taxonomy (NCBI): domain Eukaryota; kingdom Metazoa; phylum Chordata; class Aves; order Passeriformes; family Sylviidae; genus Chamaea; species Chamaea fasciata. Next base: position 28,252 of record NW_027094650.1, read on the forward strand.
CACCTGGGCAGCTGACTTTACTTACCCCTGGAAACAGGCCATCCTTTGTTCCCAACTCCCTCTGCCGGGCACCTGTCCTCGGCCACCTACAATTCCGAACGGAACAGGATTTCTTCCAGATGCAAGCTGCCACAAACTGGAAGACTACCTTCCCTTAGCGGGCCAAAGGCCTGCTACAAACTGACATCAGGCACCTGCGCAGCTGACTTTACTTACCCCTGGAGACAGGCCATCCTTTTTGCCCAACTCCCTCTGCCGAGCACCTGGCCTCGGCCACCTACAATCCGAAACGGAACAACATTTTTCCAGATGAAACCTGCCACAAGCTGGAAGCCTGGCTTCCCTTGGAGAGCCAAAGGCCTACTAGAAACTGACATCAGGCACCAGGGGAGCTGACTTTATTTACCCCTGGAAAGAGGCCATCCTTTGTTCCCAACTCCCTCAGCAGGGCACCCGGCTCCGGACACCTACAATCCCGAACGGAACAGGATTTCTTTCAGATGCAAGATGCCACATGCAGGAAGCCTGGCTTCCAATGGAGGAACAATTGCCACCTGCAAACTGACATCAGGCACCTGGGCAGCTGACTTTACTTACCCCTGGAAACAGGCCATCCTTTGTGCCCAACTCCCTCTGCCGGGAACCTGGCCTCGGCCGCCTACTATCCCAAACGGAACAGGATTTCTACAAGATGCAAGCTGCCACATACTGGAAGCCTGGCTTCCCTTGGAGGGCCAAAGGCCTCCTAAAAACTGACATCAGGCACCTGGGCAGCTGACTTTCCATACCCCTGGAAAGAGGCCATCCTTTGTTCCCAACACCCTCTGCCGGGCACCAGGCCTCGGCCACCTACAATCCCAAACGGAACAGGATTTCTTCCAGATGCAAGCTGCCACAAGCTGGAAGCCTGGCTTCCCATGGAGGGCCAAAGGCCTCCTACAAACTGACATCAGGCATCTGGGCAGCTGACTTTACTTACCCCTGGAAACAGGCCATCCTTTGTGCCCAACTCCCTCTGCCGGGCACCTGGCCTCGGCCACCTACAATCCCGAGCAGAACAGGACTTCTTCCAGATGCAAGCTGCCACAAGCTGGAAGCCTGGCTTCCCATGGAGGAACAATTGCCATCTGCAAACTGACATCAGGCACCTGGGCAGCTGACTTTACTTACCCCTGGAAACAGGCCATCCTTTGTGCCCAATTCCCCCTGCCGGGCACCAGGCCTCGACCACCTACAATCCTAAACAGAACGGGATTTCTTCCAGATGCAAGCTGCCACAAACTGGAAGCCTGGCTCCCAATGCAGGGCCAAAGGCCTCCTACAAACTGAAACCAGGCACCTGGGCAGCTAACTTTACTTTTCCTAGAAACAGGCCATCCTTTGTTCCCAACTCCCTTAGCAGGGCACCAGGCCTCGGCCACCTACGATCCCAAACGGAACAGGATTTCTTCAAGATGCAAGCTGCCACAAGCTGGAAGCCTGGCTTCCCTTGGAGGGCCAAAGGCCTCCTACAAACTGACATCAGGCACCTGGGCAGCTGACTTTACTTACCCCTGGAAACAGGCCATCCTTTGTGCCCAACTCCGTGTGCCGGGCACCTAGCCTCGGCCACCTACAATCCCAAACGGAACAGGATTTCTTCCAGATGCAAGCTGCCACAATCTGGAAGGCTGGCTTCTCTCGGAGGGCCAAAGGCCTCCTACAAACTGACATCAAGCACCTGGGCAGCTGACTTTACTTACCCCTGGATAATGGCCATCCTTTGTGCCCAACTCCGTGAGGCGGGCACCCGGCATATGACACCGTCAATCCCGAACGGAACAGGATTTCTTCCAGATGCAAGTTGCTACAAACAGGAAGACTGGAATCCCTTGGAGGGCCAAAGGCCTCCTACAAACTGACATCAGGCACGTGGGCAGGTGACTTTACTTACCCCTGGAAAGAGGCCAACCATTGTGCCCAACTCCCTCGGCCTGGCACCTGGCCTCGGACACCTACATTCCTGAACGGAACAGGATTTCTTCCAGATGCAAGCTGCCACAAGATGGAAGGGTGGCTCCCCTTGGAAGGACAAAGGCCTCCTACAAACTGACATCAGGCACCCGGGCAGCTGACTTTACTTACCCCTGGAAACAGGCCATCATTTGCGCCCAACTCCCTCTGCCAGGCACCCAGCCTCGGCCACCTACAATCCCGAACGGAACAGGATTTCTTCCAGATGTAAGCTGCCACAAACTGGAAGACCAGCTTCTTTTAGAGGGCCAAAGGCCTGCTACAAACTGACATCAGGCACCTGGGCGCTGACTTTACTTACCCCTGGAAAGAAGCCATCCTTTGTGCCCAACTCCCTCTGCCGGGCACCTGGCCTCAGCCACCTACAATCCCGAACGGAACAGGATTTCTTCCAGATGCAAGCTGCCACAAGCTGGAAGCCTGGCTTCCCTTGGAGAGCCAAATGCCTACTACAAACTGTCATCAGGCACCTGGGCAGCTGACTTTACTTACCCCTGGAAACAGGCCATCATTTTTTCCCAACTACCTCAGCAGGGCACCCTGCTCCGGCCACCTACAATCCAGAACGGAACAGGATTTCTTCCAGATGCAAGCTGCCACAAACTGGAAGCCTGGCTTCCCTTGGAGGGCCAAAAGACTCCTATAAACTGACATCAGGCACTAGGGCAGCTGACTTTACTTACCCCTGGAAACAGGCCATCCTTTGTGCCCAACTCCCTCAGCCGGACACCAGGCCTCGGCCACCTACAATCCCGAAAGGAAAGGGATTTCTTCCAGATGCAAGCTGCCACAAGCTGGAAGCCTGGCTTCCCTTGAAGGGCCAAAGGCCTCCTACTAACTGACATCAGGCACCTGGGCAGCTGACTTTACTTATCCCTGGAAACAGGCCATCCTTTGATCCCAACTCCCTCGACCAGGCACCTGGCTCCGTGCACCTACAATCATGAACGGAACAGGATTTCTTCCAGATGCAAGCTGCCACAAACTGGAAGACTTGCTTCCCTTGGAGGGCCAAAGGCCTCCTACAAACTGACATCAGGCACCTGGGCAGCTGACTTTACTTACCCCTGGAAACAGGCCATCCTTTGTGCCCAACTCCCTCTGCCGGGCACCAGGCCTCGGCCACCTACAATCCCGAACGGAAGAGGATTTCTTCCAGATGCAAGCTGCCTTGAACAGGAAGACTAGCATCACTTGGGGGGCCTGAGGCCTGCAACAAACTGAAATCAGGCACCTGGGCAGCTGACTTTACTTACCCCTGGAAACAGGCCATCCTTTGTGCCCAAATCCCTCTGCGGGCACCTGGCCTCGGCCACCTACAATCCCGAACGGAACAGCATTTCTTCCAGATGCAAGCTGCTAGAAGCAGGAAGCCTGGCATCACTTGGAGGGCCAAAGACCTGCTACAAACTGACATCAGACACCTGGGCAGCTGACTTTACTTACCCCTGGAAACAGGCCATCCTTTGTGCCCAACTCCCTCTGCCGGGCACCTGGCCTCGGCCACCTACAATCCCGAACGGAACAGGATTTTTTCCAGATGCAAGCTGCCACAAACTGGAAGACTTGCTTCCCTTGGAGGGCCAAAGGCCTCCTACAAACTGACATCAGGCACCTGCGCAGCTGACTTTACTTACCCCTGGAAACAGGCCATCCTTTGTGCCCAACTCCGTCTGCCGGGCACCCGGCCTCCGCCACCTACAATCCCAAATGGAACAAGATTTCTTCCAGATGCAAGCTGCCACAAGCAGGAAGCCTGGATTCCCATGGAGGAACAATTGCCACCTGCAAACTGACATCAGGCACCTGGGCAGCTGACTTTACTCACCCCTGGAAACAGGCCATCCTTTGTGCCCAACTCCCTATGCCGGGCACCTGGCCTCGGCCACCTACAATCCCGAACGGAACAGCATTTCTTCCAGATGCAAGCAGCCACAAGCAGGAAGCCTGGCATCACTTGGAGGGCCAAAGGCCTGCTACAAACTGACATCAGGCACCTGGGCAGCTGACTTTACTTACCCCTGGAAACAGGCCATCCTTTGTGCCCAACTCCCTCTGCCGGGCACCAGCCCTTGGCCACCTACAATCCCAAACGGCACAGGATTTCTTCCAGATGCAAGCTGCCACAAGCTGGAAGCCTAGCTTCCCTTGGAGGGCCAAAGGCCTCCTAGAAACTGACATCAGACACCAGGGCAGCCGACTTAACTTACCCCTGGAAACAGGCCATCATTTGTGCCCAACTCCCTCTGCCGGGCACCTGGCCTCGGCCACCTACAATCCCGAACGGAACAGGATTTCTTCCAGATGCAAGCTGCCACAAACTGGAAGACCAGCTTCTTTTAGAGGGCCAAAGGCCTGCTACAAACTGACATCAGGCACCTGGGCAGCTGACTTTACTAACCCCTGGAAAGAAGCCATCCTCTGTGCCCAACTCCCTCTGCCGGGCACCTGGCCTCAGCCACCTACAATCCCAAACGGAACAGGATTTCTTCCAGATGCAAGCTGCCACAAGCTGGAAGCCTGGCTTCCCTTGGAGAGCCAAATGCCTACTACAAACTGTCATCAGGCACCTGGGCAGCTGACTTTACTTACCCCTGGAAACAGGCCATCATTTGTTCCCAACTACCTCAGCAGGGCACCCTGCTCCGGCCACCTACAATACAGAACGGAACAGGATTTCTTCCAGATGCAAGCTGCCACAAACTGGAAGCCTGGCTTCCCTTGGAGGGCCAAAAGCCTCCTATAAACTGACATCAGGCACCAGGGCAGCTGACTTTACTTACTCCTGGAAACAGGCCATCCTTTGTGCCCAACTCCCTTAGCCGGGCACCAGGCCTCGGCCACGTACAATCCCGAACGGAAAGGGATTTCTTCCAGATGCAAGCTGCCACAAGCTGGAAGCCTGGCTTCCCTTGAAGGGCCAAAGGCCTCCTACTAACTGACATCAGGCACCTGGGCAGCTGACTTTACTTACCCCTGGAAACAGGCCATCCTTTGTTCCCAACTCCCTCTGCAGGGCACCTGGCTCCGTGCACCTACAATCATGAACGGATCAGGATTTCTTCCAGATGCAAGCTGCCACAAACTGGAAGACTTGCTTCCCTTGGAGGGCCAAAGGCCTCCTACAAACTGACATCAGGCACCTGGGCAGCTGACTTTACTTACCCCTGGAAACAGGCCATCCTTTGTGCCCAACTCCCTCTGCCAGGCACCAGGCCTCGGCCACCTACAATCCCGAACGGAAGAGGATTTCTTCCAGATGCAAGCTGCCTTGAACAGGAAGACTAGCATCACTTGGGGGGCCTGAGGCCTGCAACAAACTGACATCAGGCACCTGGGCAGCTGACTTTACTTACCCCTGGAAACAGGCCATCCTTTGTGCCCAACTCCGTCTGCCGGGCACCTGGCCTCGGCCACCTACAATCCCAAATGGAACAGGATTTCTTCCAGATGCAAGCTGCCACAAACAGGAAGCCTGGATTCCCATGGAGGAACAATTGCCACCTGCAAACTGACATCAGGCACCTGGGCAGCTGACTTTACTTACTCCTGGAAACAGGCCATCATTTGTGCCCTACGCCCTCTGCCGGGCAACAGGCCTAGGCCTCATACAATCCCAAACGGAACAGGATTTCTTCCAGATGCAAGCTGCCACAAGCTGGAAGCCTGGCTTCCCTTGGAGGGCCAAAGGCCTCCTACAAACTGAAATCAGGCACCTGGGCAGGTGACTTTACTTACCCCTGGAAACAGGCCATCATTTGTGCCCAACTCCCTCTGCCAGGCACCTGGCCTCGGCCACCTACAATCCCGAATGGAACAGGATTTCTTCCAGATGCAAGCTGCCACAAACTGGAAGACTAGTTTCCCTTGGAAAGACAAAGACCTCCTACAAACTGACATCAGGCACCTGGGCAGCTGACTTTACTTACCCTTGGAATCAGGCCATCCTTTGTGCCCATCTCCCTCTGCCGGGCACCTTGCCTCGGTCACCTACAATCCCGAACGGAACAGGATTTCTTCCAGATGCAAGCTGCCACAAGCTGGAATTCTGGCTTCCCATGGAGGGCCAAAGGCCTCCTAAAAACTGACATCAGGCACCTGGGCAGCTGACATTACTTACCCCTGGAAACAGGCCATCATTTGTGCCCAACTCCTTCTGCCGGGCACCTGGCCTCGGCCACCTACAATCACGAAAGGAACAGGATTTCTTCCAGATGCAAGCTGCCACAAACTGGTAGACTTGCTTCCCTTGGAGGGCCAAAGGCCTCCTACAAACTGACATCAGGCACCTGGGCAGCTGACTTTACTTACCCCTGGAAACAGGCCATCCTTTGTGCCCAACTCCCTCTGCCGGGCACCTAGCCTCGGCCACCTACAATCCCAAACGGAACAGGATTTCTTCCAGATGCAAGCTGCCACAAACTGGAAGAATAGCTTCCCTTAGAGGGCCAAAGGCCTCCTACAAACTGACATCAGGCACCTGGGCAGCTGACTTTACATACCCCTGGAAACAGGCCATCCTTTGTGCCCAACTCCCTCTGCTGGGCACCAGGCCTCGGCCACCTACAATCCCAAACAGGACAGGATTTCTTCCAGATGCAAGCTGCCACAAGCTGGAAGCCTGGCTTCCCATGGAGGGCCAAAGGACTCCTACAAACTGACATCAGGCACCTGGGCAGCTGACTTAACTTACCCCTGGAAACAGGCCATCCTTTGTGCCCAACTCCCTCTGCCGGGCACCTGGCCTCGGCCACCTACAATTCCGAATGGAACAGGATTTTTTCCAGATACAAGCTGCTACACACCGGAAGAGAGGCTTCCTATAGAGGGCCAAATGCCTGCTCCAAAATGAGATCAAGCACCTGGGCAGCTGACTTTACTTACTCATGGAAAGAAGCCATCCTTTGTGCCCAACTCCCTCTGCCGGGCACCAGGCCTCGGCCACGTACAATCCTGAACGGAACAGGATTTCTTCCAGATGCAAGCTGCCACAAGCTGGAAGCCTGGCTTCCCTTGGAGGGCCAAAGGCCTCCTACAAACAGACATCAGGCACCAGGGCAGCCGACTTAACTTACCCCTGGGAACAGGCCATCATTTGTGCCCAACTCCCTCTGCCGGGCACCTGGCCTCGGCCACCTACAATCCCGAACGGACCAGGATTTCTTCCAGATGCAAGCTGCCACAAGCTGGAAGCCTAGCTTCCCTTGGAGGGCCAAAGGCCTCCTACAAACTGACATCAGACACCAGGGCAGCCGACTTAACTTACCCCTGGAAACAGGCCATCATTTGTGCCCAACTCCCTCTGCCGGGCACCTGGCCTCGGCCACCTACAATCCCGAACGGAACAGGATTTCTTCCAGATGCAAGCTGCCACAAACTGGAAGACCAGCTTCTTTTAGAGGGCCAAAGGCCTGCTACAAACTGACATCAGGCACCTGGGCAGCTGACTTTACTTACCCCTGGAAAGAAGCCATCCTTTTTGCCCAACTCCCTCTGCCGGGCACCTGGCCTCAGCCACCTACAATCCCGAACGGAACAGGATTTCTTCCAGATGCAAGCTGCCACAAGCTGGAAGCCTGGCTTCCCTTGGAGAGCCAAATGCCTACTACAAACTGTCATCAGGCACCTGGGCAGCTGACTTTACTTACCCCTGGAAACAGGCCATCATTTGTTCCCAACTACCTCAGCAGGGCACCCTGCTCCGGCCACCTACAATCCAGAACGGAAGAGGATTTCTTCCAGATGCAAGCTGCCTTGAACAGGAAGACTAGCATCACTTGGGGGGCCTGAGGCCTGCAACAAACTGAAATCAGGCACCTGGGCAGCTGACTTTACTTACCCCTGGAAATAGGCCATCCTTTGTGCCCAACTCCGTCTGCCGGGCACCTGGCCTCGGCCACCTACAATCCCAAATGGAACAGGATTTCTTCCAGATGCAAGCTGCCACAAAAAGGAAGCCTGGATTCCCATGGAGGAACAATTGCCACCTGCAAACTGACATCAGGCACCTGGGCAGCTGACTTTACTTACCCCTGGAAACAGGCCATCCTTTGTGCCCAACTCCCTCTGCGGGCACCTGGCCTCGGCCACCTACAATCCCGAACGGAACAGCATTTCTTCCAGATGCAAGCTGCTAGAAGCAGGAAGCCTGGCATCACTTGGAGGGCCAAAGACCTGCTACAAACTGACATCAGACACCTGGGCAGCTGACTTTACTTACCCCTGGAAACAGGCCATCCTTTGTGCCCAACTCCCTCTGCCGGGCACCTGGCCTCGGCCACCTACAATCCCGAACGGAACAGGATTTTTTCCAGATGCAAGCTGCCACAAACTGGAAGACTTGCTTCCCTTGGAGGGCCAAAGGCCTCCTACAAACTGACATCAGGCACCTGGGCAGCTGACTTTACTTACCCCTGGAAACAGGCCATCCTTTGTGCCCAACTCCGTCTGCCGGGCACCCGGCCTCCGCCACCTACAATCCCAAATGGAACAAGATTTCTTCCAGATGCAAGCTGCCACAAGCAGGAAGCCTGGATTCCCATGGAGGAACAATTGCCACCTGCAAACTGACATCAGGCACCTGGGCAGCTGACTTTACTCACCCCTGGAAACAGGCCATCCTTTGTGCCCAACTCCCTATGCCGGGCACCTGGCCTCGGCCACCTACAATCCCGAACGGAACAGCATTTCTTCCAGATGCAAGGAGCCACAAGCAGGAAGCCTGGCATCACTTGGAGGGCCAAAGGCCTGCTACAAACTGACATCAGGCACCTGCGCAGCTGACTTTACTTACCCCTGGAAACAGGCCATCCTTTGTGCCCAACTCCCTCTGCCGGGCACCTGGCCTCGGCCACCTACAATCCCAAACGGAACAGGATTTCTTCCAGATGCAAGCTGCCACAAGCTGGAAGCCTGGCTTCCCTTGGAGGGCCAAAGTCCTCCTACAAACTGACATCAGGCACCTGGGCAGCTGACTTTACTTACCCCTGGAAACAGGCCATCCTTTGTGCCCAACTCCCTCTGCCGGGCACCTGGCCTCGGCCACCTACAATCCCGAATGGAACAGGATTTTTTCCAGATACAAGCTGCTACACACCGGAAGAGAGGCTTCCTATAGAGGGCCAAATGCCTGCTCCAAAATGAGATCAAGCACCTGGGCAGCTGACTTTACTTACTCATGGAAAGAAGCCATCCTTTGTGCCCAACTCCCTCTGCCGGGCACCAGGCCTCGGCCACGTACAATCCTGAACGGAACAGGATTTCTTCCAGATGCAAGCTGCCACAAGCTGGAAGCCTGGCTTCCCTTGGAGGGCCAAAGGCCTCCTACAAACAGACATCAGGCACCAGGGCAGCCGACTTAACTTACCCCTGGGAACAGGCCATCATTTGTGCCCAACTCCCTCTGCCGGGCACCTGGCCTCGGCCACCTACAATCCCGAACGGACCAGGATTTCTTCCAGATGCAAGCTGCCACAAGCTGGAAGCCTAGCTTCCCTTGGAGGGCCAAAGGCCTCCTACAAACTGACATCAGACACCAGGGCAGCCGACTTAACTTACCCCTGGAAACAGGCCATCATTTGTGCCCAACTCCCTCTGCCGGGCACCTGGCCTCGGCCACCTACAATCCCGAACGGAACAGGATTTCTTCCAGATGCAAGCTGCCACAAACTGGAAGACCAGCTTCTTTTAGAGGGCCAAAGGCCTGCTACAAACTGACATCAGGCACCTGGGCAGCTGACTTTACTTACCCCTGGAAAGAAGCCATCCTTTTTGCCCAACTCCCTCTGCCGGGCACCTGGCCTCAGCCACCTACAATCCCGAACGGAACAGGATTTCTTCCAGATGCAAGCTGCCACAAGCTGGAAGCCTGGCTTCCCTTGGAGAGCCAAATGCCTACTACAAACTGTCATCAGGCACCTGGGCAGCTGACTTTACTTACCCCTGGAAACAGGCCATCATTTGTTCCCAACTACCTCAGCAGGGCACCCTGCTCCGGCCACCTACAATCCAGAACGGAAGAGGATTTCTTCCAGATGCAAGCTGCCTTGAACAGGAAGACTAGCATCACTTGGGGGGCCTGAGGCCTGCAACAAACTGAAATCAGGCACCTGGGCAGCTGACTTTACTTACCCCTGGAAATAGGCCATCCTTTGTGCCCAACTCCGTCTGCCGGGCACCTGGCCTCGGCCACCTACAATCCCAAATGGAACAGGATTTCTTCCAGATGCAAGCTGCCACAAAAAGGAAGCCTGGATTCCCATGGAGGAACAATTGCCACCTGCAAACTGACATCAGGCACCTGGGCAGCTGACTTTACTTACCCCTGGAAACAGGCCATCCTTTGTGCCCAACTCCCTCTGCGGGCACCTGGCCTCGGCCACCTACAATCCCGAACGGAACAGCATTTCTTCCAGATGCAAGCTGCTAGAAGCAGGAAGCCTGGCATCACTTGGAGGGCCAAAGACCTGCTACAAACTGACATCAGACACCTGGGCAGCTGACTTTACTTACCCCTGGAAACAGGCCATCCTTTGTGCCCAACTCCCTCTGCCGGGCACCTGGCCTCGGCCACCTACAATCCCGAACGGAACAGGATTTTTTCCAGATGCAAGCTGCCACAAACTGGAAGACTTGCTTCCCTTGGAGGGCCAAAGGCCTCCTACAAACTGACATCAGGCACCTGGGCAGCTGACTTTACTTACCCCTGGAAACAGGCCATCCTTTGTGCCCAACTCCGTCTGCCGGGCACCCGGCCTCCGCCACCTACAATCCCAAATGGAACAAGATTTCTTCCAGATGCAAGCTGCCACAAGCAGGAAGCCTGGATTCCCATGGAGGAACAATTGCCACCTGCAAACTGACATCAGGCACCTGGGCAGCTGACTTTACTCACCCCTGGAAACAGGCCATCCTTTGTGCCCAACTCCCTCTGCCGGGCACCTGGCCTCGGCCACCTACAATCCCGAATGGAACAGGATTTTTTCCAGATACAAGCTGCTACACACCGGAAGAGAGGCTTCCTATAGAGGGCCAAATGCCTGCTCCAAAATGAGATCAAGCACCTGGGCAGCTGACTTTACTTACTCATGGAAAGAAGCCATCCTTTGTGCCCAACTCCCTCTGCCGGGCACCAGGCCTCGGCCACGTACAATCCTGAACGGAACAGGATTTCTTCCAGATGCAAGCTGCCACAAGCTGGAAGCCTGGCTTCCCTTGGAGGGCCAAAGGCCTCCTACAAACAGACATCAGGCACCAGGGCAGCCGACTTAACTTACCCCTGGGAACAGGCCATCATTTGTGCCCAACTCCCTCTGCCGGGCACCTGGCCTCGGCCACCTACAATCCCGAACGGACCAGGATTTCTTCCAGATGCAAGCTGCCACAAGCTGGAAGCCTAGCTTCCCTTGGAGGGCCAAAGGCCTCCTACAAACTGACATCAGACACCAGGGCAGCCGACTTAACTTACCCCTGGAAACAGGCCATCATTTGTGCCCAACTCCCTCTGCCGGGCACCTGGCCTCGGCCACCTACAATCCCGAACGGAACAGGATTTCTTCCAGATGCAAGCTGCCACAAACTGGAAGACCAGCTTCTTTTAGAGGGCCAAAGGCCTGCTACAAACTGACATCAGGCACCTGGGCAGCTGACTTTACTTACCCCTGGAAAGAAGCCATCCTTTTTGCCCAACTCCCTCTGCCGGGCACCTGGCCTCAGCCACCTACAATCCCGAACGGAACAGGATTTCTTCCAGATGCAAGCTGCCACAAGCTGGAAGCCTGGCTTCCCTTGGAGAGCCAAATGCCTACTACAAACTGTCATCAGGCACCTGGGCAGCTGACTTTACTTACCCCTGGAAACAGGCCATCATTTGTTCCCAACTACCTCAGCAGGGCACCCTGCTCCGGCCACCTACAATCCAGAACGGAAGAGGATTTCTTCCAGATGCAAGCTGCCTTGAACAGGAAGACTAGCATCACTTGGGGGGCCTGAGGCCTGCAACAAACTGAAATCAGGCACCTGGGCAGCTGACTTTACTTACCCCTGGAAATAGGCCATCCTTTGTGCCCAACTCCGTCTGCCGGGCACCTGGCCTCGGCCACCTACAATCCCAAATGGAACAGGATTTCTTCCAGATGCAAGCTGCCACAAAAAGGAAGCCTGGATTCCCATGGAGGAACAATTGCCACCTGCAAACTGACATCAGGCACCTGGGCAGCTGACTTTACTTACCCCTGGAAACAGGCCATCCTTTGTGCCCAACTCCCTCTGCGGGCACCTGGCCTCGGCCACCTACAATCCCGAACGGAACAGCATTTCTTCCAGATGCAAGCTGCTAGAAGCAGGAAGCCTGGCATCACTTGGAGGGCCAAAGACCTGCTACAAACTGACATCAGACACCTGGGCAGCTGACTTTACTTACCCCTGGAAACAGGCCATCCTTTGTGCCCAACTCCCTCTGCCGGGCACCTGGCCTCGGCCACCTACAATCCCGAACGGAACAGGATTTTTTCCAGATGCAAGCTGCCACAAACTGGAAGACTTGCTTCCCTTGGAGGGCCAAAGGCCTCCTACAAACTGACATCAGGCACCTGGGCAGCTGACTTTACTTACCCCTGGAAACAGGCCATCCTTTGTGCCCAACTCCGTCTGCCGGGCACCCGGCCTCCGCCACCTACAATCCCAAATGGAACAAGATTTCTTCCAGATGCAAGCTGCCACAAGCAGGAAGCCTGGATTCCCATGGAGGAACAATTGCCACCTGCAAACTGACATCAGGCACCTGGGCAGCTGACTTTACTCACCCCTGGAAACAGGCCATCCTTTGTGCCCAACTCCCTATGCCGGGCACCTGGCCTCGGCCACCTACAATCCCGAACGGAACAGCATTTCTTCCAGATGCAAGGAGCCACAAGCAGGAAGCCTGGCATCACTTGGAGGGCCAAAGGCCTGCTACAAACTGACATCAGGCACCTGCGCAGCTGACTTTACTTACCCCTGGAAACAGGCCATCCTTTGTGCCCAACTCCCTCTGCCGGGCACCTGGCCTCGGCCACCTACAATCCCAAACGGAACAGGATTTCTTCCAGATGCAAGCTGCCACAAGCTGGAAGCCTGGCTTCCCTTGGAGGGCCAAAGTCCTCCTACAAACTGACATCAGGCACCTGGGCAGCTGACTTTACTTACCCCTGGAAACAGGCCATCCTTTGTGCCAAACTCCCTCTGCCGCGCACCTGGGCTCGGCCACCTACAATCCCGAACGGAACAGCATTTCTTCCAGATGCAAGCTGCCACAAGCTGGAAGACTACCTTCCCTTAGAGGGTCAAAGTCCTCCTACAAACTGACATCAGGCACCTAGGCAGCTGACTTTACTTACCCCTGGAAACCGGCCATCATTTGTGCCCAACTCCCTCTGCCGGGCACCAGGCCTCGGCCACCTACAATCCCAATCGGAACAGGATTTCTTCCAGATGCAAGCTGCCACAAGCTGGAAGCCTGGCTTCCCTTGGAGAGCCAAAGGCCTCCTACAAACTGACATCAGGCACCTGGGCAGCTGACTTTACTTACCCCTGGAAACAGGTCATCCTTTGTTCCCAACTCCCTCTGCCGGGCACCCGGCTCCGTGCACCTACAATCCCGAAGGGAACAGGATTTTTTCCAGATGCAAGCTGCCTTGAACAGGAAGACTAGCATCACGTAGGGGGCCAAACGCCTGCAACAAAAATGAAATCAGGCACCTGGGCAGCTGACTTTACTTACCCCTGGAAACAGGCCATCCTTTGTGTCCAACTACCTCTGCCGGGCACCTGGCCTCGGCCACCTACAATCCCGAACGGAACAGGATTTTTTCCAGAAGCAAGCTGCCACAAACTGGAAGCCTGGCTTCCCTTAGAGGGCCAAAGGCCTCCTACAAACTGACATCAGGCACCTGGGCCGCTGACTTTGCTTACCTCTGGAAACAGGCCATCCTTTGTGCCCAACTCCCTCTGCCGGGCACAAGGCGTCGGCCACCTACAATCCCAAACGGAACAGGATTTCTTCCAGATGCACGCTGATACAAACAGGAAGACTGGAATCCCTTGGAGGGCCAAAGGCCTCCTACAAACTGACACCAGGCACGTGGGCAGGTGACTTTACTTACCCCTTGAAACAGGCCATCCTTTGTGCCCAACTCCCTCTGCCGGGCACCCGGCCTCGGCCACTGACAATCCCGAACGGAACAGGATTTCTTCCAGATGCAAGCTGCCACAAGTTGGAAGCCCGGCGTCCCGTGGTGGGCCAAAGGCCTCCTTCAAACTGACATCAGGCACCTGGGCAGCTGACTTTACTTACCCCTGGAAACAGGCCATCCTTTGTTCCCAACTCCCTCTGCCGGGCACCCGGCTTCGGCCACCTACAATCTTGAACGGAACAGCATTTCTTCCAGATGCAAGCAGCCACAAACTGGAAGACTACCTTCCCTTAGAGGGCCAAAGGCCTGCTACAAACTGACATCAGGCACCTGGGAAGCTGACTTTACTTACCCCAGGAAACAGGCCATCCTTTGTGCCCAACTACCTCTGCCGGGCACCAGGCCTCGGCCACCTACAATCCCAAACGGAACAGGTTTTCTTCCAGATGCAAGCTGCCACAAGCTGGAAGCCTGGCTTCCCTTGGAGGGCCAAAGGCCTCCTACAAAATGACATCAGGCACCTGGGCTGCAGACTTTGCTTACCTTTGGAAAAAGGTCATCATTTGTGCCCAGCTTGGTGTGGCAGGCACCCGGCCTAGGGCACCTACAATCCCGAACAGTACGGGATTGCTTCCAGATGCACGGTGCCACACGCTGGATGCCTGGCTTCTCTTGGAGGGCCAAAGGCCTCCTACAAACTGACATCAGGCACCTGGGCAGCTGACTTTACTTACCCCTGGAAAGAATCTTTCATTTGCGCCTAACTCCCTCTGCCGGGCACTGGGCCTCGGCCACCTGCAATCCAGAACGAAACCGGATTTCTTCCTGATGAAAACTGCCACAAACTGGAAGGCTGGCTTCCCTTGGAGGGCCAAAGGCCTCCTACAAACTTACATCAGGCACCTGGGCATCTTACTTTACTTACCCCTGGAAACAGGCCATCCTTTGTGCCCAACTCCCTCTGCCGGGCACCCGGCCTCGGCCACCTACACTCCCGAACGGAACAGGATTTCTTCCAGATGCAAGCTGCCACAAACTGGAAGCCTAGCTTCCCTGGGTGGGCCAAAGGCCTCCTACAAACTGACATCAGGCACCTGGGCAGCTGACTTTACTTTCCCCTGGAAACAGGCCATCATTTGGGCCAAAATCCCTCTGCCGGGCACCTGGCCTCGGCCACCTACAATCCCGAACGAAACAGGATTTCTTCCAGATGCAAGCTGCCACAAGTTGGAAGACTGCCTTCCCAGGGTGGGCCAAAGGCCGCCTACAAACTGACCTCAGGCACCGGGGCATCTGACTTTACTTACCCCTGGAAACAGCCCATCCTTTGCGCCCAACTCCCTCTGCCAGGCACCCGGCCTCGGCCACCTACAATCCCGAACGGAACAGGATTTCATCCATCTACAAGGTGCCACAAGCTGGAAGGCTGCATTCCTTTGGAGGGCCAAAGGCCTCCTACAAACTGACATCAGGCACCTGGGCAGCTGACTTTACTTACCCCTGGAAACAGGCCATCCTTTGTGCCCAACTCCCTCAGTCAGGTAACTGGCCTCGGCCACCTACAATCCCGAACGTAACAGGATTTCTTCCAGATGCAAGCTGCCACAAGCTGGAAGGCTGGCTTGCCTTGGAGGGACAAAGGCCTCCTACAAACTGACATCAGGCAGGTCGACAGTAAACTTAACCAAACCCTGGAAACAGGCCATCCTTTGTGCCCAACTCCCTCAGCCAGGCACTTGGCCTCGGCCACCTACAATCCCGAACGGAACAGGATTTCTTCCAGATGAAAGCTTCCAAAAACTGGAAGCCTGGCTTCCCTTGGAGGGCCAAAGGCCTCCTACAAACTGACATCAGGCACCTGGGCAGCTGACTTTTCTTACCCCAGGAAACAGGCCATCCTTTGTGCCCAACTCCCGCTGCCGGGCACCCGGCCTCGGCCACTTACAATCGTGAACAAAACAGGATTCTTCCAGATGCAAGCTGCCACAAGTTGGAAGCCTGGCTTCCCGCGGAGGGCCAAAAGCCTCCTACAAACTGACATCAGGCGTACGGACATGTGCCTTTACTTACCCCTGGAAGCAAGCAATCCCTTCTGCCTAAGCCCCTCTTCTGGGCACTCGGCCTCGGCCACCTACAATCCCGAACGGAACAGGATTTCTTCCAGATGCAGGTTGCATCAAACAGGAAGACTGGAATCCCTTGGAGGGCCAAAGGCCTCCTACAAACTGACATCAGGAAAGTGGGCAGATGCCTCTACTTACCCCTGGAAAGAGGCTGTCCTTTGTGCCCAACTCCCTCGGCCAGGCACCCGGGCTCGGCCACCTACAATCCCGAACGGAACAGGATTTCTTCCAGATGCAAGCTGCCACATGTTGAAAGCTTGGCTTCCCTTGGAGGGCCACAGGCCTCCTACAAACTGACATCAGGCACCTCGGCAGTTGACTTTACTTACCCCTGGAAACACGTTATCATTTGTGCCCAACTTAGTGTGGCGAGAACATGGCCACGGCCACCTACAATCCCGAACGGAACAGGATTTCTTCCAGATGCAAGCTGCCACAAACTGGAAGGCTGGCTACCCTTGGAGCGCCAAAGGCCTCCTAGAAACTGACAGCAGCCACCTGGGCAGCTGACTTTACTTACCCTTTAAAACACGCCATCCTTTGTGCCCAACTCTCTCTGCCGGGCACCCGTCCTCGGCAACTGACAATCCCGAACGGAACAGGATTTCTTCCAGATGCAAGCTGCTACAAACAGAAAGACTGGAATCTCTTGGAGGGCCAAAGGCCTCCTACAAACTGGCATCAGGCACGTGGGCAGGAGACTTTATTTACCCCTGGAAGCAGGCCGTCATTTATGCCCAACACCCTCTGCCGGGCACCCGGCCTCGATCACCTTCAATTCCGAACGGAACAGGATTTCTTCCAGATGCAACCTGCCACAAGTTGGAAGCCTGGCATCCCGTGGAGGGCCAAAGGCCTTCTACAAAGTGACATCAGACAACTGGGCAGCTGACTTTACTTTCCCATGGAAGCAAGCAATACTTTGTGCCCAACTCCCTCTGCCGGGCACCAGGCCTCGGCCACCTACAATCCCGAACGGAACAGGATTTCTTCCAGATGCAAGGTGGCACAAGTGGGATGCCCGGCTTCCCCTGGAGGGCCAAAGGCCTCCTACAAACTGACATCAGGCACTTATGTAGGTGACTTTACAAACCCCTGGAAAAACGCCATTTTTTTGTGCCCTACTCCATGTGGAGGGCACCTGATCACGGGCACCTACAATCCCAAACGAAACAGGATTTCTTCAAGGTTAAAGATGCCACAAACTGGATGGCTGTCTTCCCTTGGAGGGCCAAAGGCCTCCTACAAACTGACATCAGGCACCTGGGCAGCTGACTTTACTTACCCCTGGAAACAGGCCATCCTTTGTTCCCAACTCCCTCTGCCGGGCGCCTGGCCTCGGCCACCTACAATCTTGAACGGAACAGGATTTCTTCCAGATGCAAGCTGCCACAAGCTGGAAGGCTGGCTTCCCTTGGAGGGACAAAGGCCTCCTACAAACTTACATCAGTCCGGTAGACAGGAGACTTAACCAACCCCTGGAAACAGGCCATCCTTTGTGCCCAACTCACTCCGCCAGGCACCTGGCCGCGGCCACCTACAATCCTGAACGAAACAGGATTTCTTCCAGATGCAAGGTGGCACAAGTGGGATGCCCGGCTTCCCCTGGAGGGCCAAAGGCCTCCTACAAACTGACATCAGGCACTTATGTAGGTGACTTTACAAACCCCTGGAAAAACGCCATTTTTTTGTGCCCTACTCCATGTGGAGGGCACCTGATCACAGGCACCTACAATCCCAAATGAAACAGGATTTCTTCAAGGTTAAAGATGCCACAAACTGGATGGCTGTCTTCCCTTGGAGGGCCAAAGGCCTCCTACAAACTGACATCAGGCACCTGAGCAGCTGACTTTACTTACCCCTGGAAACAGGCCATCCTTTGTGCCCAACTCCTTGTTCCGGGCACCTGGCCTCGGCAACCTACAATCCCGGACAGAACAGGATTTCTTCCAGATGCAAACTGCCACAATCTGGAAGGCTGGCTTCTCTTGGAGGGCCAAAGGCCTCCTAGAAACTGACATCAGGCAGGTGGACAGGAGACTTAACCAACCTCTGGAAACAGGCCATCCTTTGTGCCCAACTCCCTTGGCCAGGCACCCGGCCTCGGCCACCTACAATCCCGAACGGAACAGGATTTCTTCCATATGAAAGCTGCCAAAAACTGGAAGCCTGGCTTCTCTTGGAGGGCCAAAGGCCTCCTAAAAACAACCATCAGGCACCTGGGCAGCTGACTTTTCTTACCCCTGGTAACAAGCCATCCTTTGTGCCCAACTCCCTCTGCCGGGCACCCGGCCTCGGCCACCTACAATCCAGCACGGAACAGGATTCTTCCAGATGCAAGCTGTCACAAGTTGGAAGCCCTGCTTCCCTTGGAGGGCCAAAGGCCTCCTACAAACTGACATCAGGCACCTGGGTAGCTGACTTTTCTTACCCCTGGAAACACGCCATCATTTGTGCCCAACTTAGTGTGGCGAGCACCTGGCCACGGCCACCTACAATCCCGAACGGAACAGGATTTCTTCCAGATGCAAGCTGCCACAAACTGTAAGCCTGGCTACCCTTGGAGCACCAAAGGCCTCCTACAAACTGACATCAGGCACCTGGGCAGCTGACTTTACTTACCCCTGGAAACAGGCCATCCTTTCTGCCCAACTCTCTCCGCTAGGAACCTGGCCTCGGCCACCTACAATCCGGAACGAAACAGGATTTCTTCCAGATGCAAGCTGCCACAAGTGGGATGCCCGGCTTCCCTTGGAGGGCCAAAGGCCTCATACAAACTGACATCAAGCACCTATGTAGTTGACTTTACTAACCCTTGGAAACACGCCATTCTTTTGTGCCCTACTCCGTGTGGAGGGCCCCTGGCCACGGGCACCTACAATCCCAAACGGAACAGGATTTCTTCAAGGTTAAAGATGCAACAAACTTGATGGCTGGCTTCCCTTGGAGGGCCAAATGCCTCCTACTAACAGACATCAGGCACCTGGGCAGCTGACTTTACTTACCCCTGGAAAGAAGCCATCCTTTGTGCCCAACTCCGTGTGGCGGGCACCCCGCTTTGGCCACCTACATTCCCGAACGGGACAGGATTTCTTCCAGATGCAAACTGCCACAAGCTGGATGGCTGGCTTCCCTTGGAGGGCCAAAGGCTTCCTTCAAACTGACATCAGGCACCTGGGCAGCTGACTTTACTTACCCCAGGAACGAAGCCAACCTTTCTGCCCAACTCCCTCTGCCGGGTACCAGGCCTCGGCCACCTACATTCCCGAACGAAACAGGATTTCTTCCAGATGCAAGCTGCCACAAACTGGAAGCCTGGCTTCCCTTGGAGGGCCAAAGGCCTCCTACAAACTGACATCAGGCACCTGGGCAGCTGACTTTACTTACCCCTGGAAAATGGCCATCCTTTATGCCCAACTCCGTGTGGCGGGCACCCGTCCTATGACACCTTCAATCCCGAACGGAACAGGATTTCTTCCAGATGCAAGCCGCTACGAACAGGAAGACTGGAATCCCTTGGAGGGCCAAAGGCCTCCTACAAACTGACATCAGGAACGTGGGCAGGTGACTTTACTTGCCCCTGGAAAGAGGCTGTCCTTTGTGCCCAACTGCCTCGGCCAGGCACCCGGGCTCGACCACCTACAATCCCGAACGGAACAGGATTTCTTCCAGATGCAAGCTGCCACATGTTGGAAGCCCGGCTTCCCTTGGAGGGCCACAGGTCTCCTACAAACTGACATCAGGCACCTGGGCAGCTGACTTTACTTACCCCTGGAAACACGCTATCATTTGTGCCCAACTTAGTATGGCGAGAACATGGCCACGGCCACCTACAATCCAGAACGGAACAGGATTTCTTCAAGATGCAAGCTGCCACAATCTGGAAAGCTGGCTTCCCTTGGAGGGACAAAGGCCTCCTACAAACTGACATCAGGCACCTGGGCAGCTGACTTTACTTACCCCTGGAAACTGGCCATCCTTTGTGCCCAACTCCTTCTGCCGGGCACCCGGCCACGGACACCTACAATCCCGAACGGAACAGGATTTCTTCCAGATGCAAGCTGCCACAAGCTGGAAGACTGGCTTTCCTTGGAGGGCCAAAGGCCTCCTACAAACTGACATCAGGCAGGTGGACAGGAGTCTTAACCAACGCCTGGAAACAGGCCATCCTTTCTGCCCAACTCACTCCGCTAGGCACCCGGCCGCGGCCACCTACAATCCTGAACGAAACAGGATTTCTTCGCGATGCAAGCTGCCACAAGTGGGATGCCCGGCTTCCCGTGGAGGGCCAGAGGCCTCCTACAAACTGACATCAGGCACCTATGTAGGTGACTTTACTAACCCCTGGAAAAACGCAATTTTTTTGTGCCCTACTCCGTGTGGAGGGCACCTGGTCACAGGCACCTACATTCCCAAACGGAACAGGATTTCTTCAAGGTTAAAGATGCCACAAACTGGATGGCTGGCTTCCCTTGGAGGGCCAAAGGCCTCCTACAAACTGACATCAGGCACCTGGGCAGCTGACTTTACTTACCCCTGGAAACAGGCCATCCTTTGTGCCCAACTCCTTGTGCCGGGCACCTGGCCTCGGCAACCTACAATCCCGAACAGAACAGGATTTCTTCCAGATGCAAGCTGCCGCAATCTGGAAGGCTGGCTTCTCTTGGAGGGCCAAAGGCCTCCTACAAACTGACATCAGGCACCTGGGCAGCTGACTTTACTTACCCCTGGAAAATGGCCATCCTTTATGCCCAACTCCGTGTGGCGGGCACCCGTCCTATGACACCTTCAATCCCGAACGGAACAGGATTTCTTCCAGATGCAAGCCGCTACGAACAGGAAGACTGGAATCCCTTGGAGGGCCAAAGGCCTCCTACAAACTGACATCAGGAACGTGGGCAGGTGACTTTACTTGCCCCTGGAAAGAGGCTGTCCTTTGTGCCCAACTGCCTCGGCCAGGCACCCGGGCTCGACCACCTACAATCCCGAACTGAACAGGATTTCTTCCAGATGCAAGCTGCCACATGTTGGAAGCCCGGCTTCCCTTGGAGGGCCACAGGCCTCCTACAAACTGACATCAGGCACCTGGGCAGCTGACTTTACTTACCCCTGGAAACATGCTATCATTTGTGCCCAACTTAGTATGGCGAGAACATGGCCACGGCCACCTACAATCCAGAACGGAACAGGATTTCTTCAAGATGCAAGCTGCCACAATCTGGAAGGCTGGCTTCCCTTGGAGGGACAAAGGCCTCCTACAAACTGACATCAGGCACCTGGGCAGCTGACTTTACTTACCCCTGGAAACTGGCCATCCTTTGTGCCCAACTCCTTCTGCCGGGCACCCGGCCACGGACACCTACAATCCCGAACGGAACAGGATTTCTTCCAGATGCAAGCTGCCACAAGCTGGAAGACTGGCTTTCCTTGGAGGGCCAAAGGCCTCCTACAAACTGACATCAGGCAGGTGGACAGGAGACTTAACCAACGCCTGGAAACAGGCCATCCTTTCTGCCCAACTCACTCCGCCAGGCACCCGGCCGCGGCCACCTACAATCCTGAACGAAACAGGATTTCTTCGCGATGCAAGCTGCCACAAGTGGGATGCCCGGCTTCCCGTGGAGGGCCAGAGGCCTCCTACAAACTGACATCAGGCACCTATTTAGGTGACTTTACTAACCCCTGGAAAAACGCAATTTTTTTGTGCCCTACTCCGTGTGGAGGGCACCTGGTCACAGGCACCTACATTCCCAAACGGAACAGGATTTCTTCAAGGTTAAAGATGCCACAAACTGGATGGCTGGCTTCCCTTGGAGGGCCAAAGGCCTCCTACAAACTGACATCAGGCACCTGGGCAGCTGACTTTACTTACCCCTGGAAACAGGCCATCCTTTGTGCCCAACTCCTTGTGCCGGGCACCTGGCCTCGGCAACCTACAATCCCGAACAGAACAGGATTTCTTCCAGATGCAAGCTGCCGCAATCTGGAAGGCTGGCTTCTCTTGGAGGGCCAAAGGCCTCCTATAAACTGACATCAGGCACCTGGGCAGCTGACTTTACTTACCCCTGGAAACAGGCCATTATTTGTGCCCAACTCCCTCGGCCAGGCACCCGGCCTCGGCCACCTACAATCCCCAACAGAACAGGATTTCTTCCAGATGAAAGCTGCCACAAACTGGAAGCCTGACTTCCCTTGGAGGGCCAAAGGCCTCCTACAAACTGACATCAGGCATCTGGGCAGCTGACTTTACTTACCCCTGGAAAGAAGGCATCCTTTGGGCCCATCTCTGTCTGCCGGGCACCTGGCCTTGGCCACCTACAATCCCGAACGGAACAGGATTTCTTCCAGATGCAAGCTGCCACAAGCTGGAAGCCTGGCTTCACTTGGAGGGCCAAAGGCCTCCTCCAAACTGATATCAGGCACCTGGGTAGGTGACTTTACTTACCTTTGGAAGGAAGCAATCCATTGTGCCTAACCCCCTGTTGGGGGTTAAGTTTGTTCCTTCTTTCTCTAAAGAATTTTTTCCCCACAATTTACCAAGGAGACCAAGTGTTGGATACTTGAGAGTACTTAACTAAAACAAAAAAGTGGACATAAAGTGGAAGGAGGAGGTAAAGCAGGTAAAAGACAAAGCTTGAGGCAGCTGCGTGCTTTTCTGCTTCCGGGGTTCGGGGAGACGCGTGTCTGCCGCTCCTGGAGGAGCTCAGCCGCCGCAAGGCACGCCGAGCGAAGAACGGCAGTTGCTGGCTAGAGGAGTTACACTGTGGCCAAAGGGATCCAGTCCTGGGAAATCTACTATCACCAGTTCGACCTGAATCCTGAGTTTTTCTCTGCCACTTGCGGAGGCTGGGCCGCTTTTCTGCCTCGCCTTCGAGCTTCTTCGGCGCTGCTCCTCTTGCTGCAGCGTGACCCTGCACCCCCTGCGCTGTCGGGACATCCTGCCCCTGCCTGCCGGGACACCCTGCCATCCCAGCTACCAGCCCAGGACTTTTCCGCTGTTCCAGCTTGGTGCTCTGAAGATCCTGCAGGGACACCGAAACCAAACTGCCCTGGGTTTTGTGAAACAAAGCCCTCAAGGTTCTTGGTACTGTTGTCGTTTGTCATTAATGCTGTAGTTCTTTGGTGGGGGGGGAGTTTTTTTGTGTTTGTTTGCTTTGTATTACATACTAGTAAAGAACTACTATTCCTATTTCCCAAATCTTTGCCAAAGAGCCTCTGATTGTAATTTTACCTAGCAGATACCTGTCTTCCTAAACCAAGACAGATTTTGGCGCCCAACGTGGGGCTTGAAAGCACTGAGAAAAGAAAAAAGAAAAAAAATGGCAGTTTTTAACTAACCTAGTACTTTCTTTTGTGTCCGTTAGATATAAAAACCTCATTAGGTTGCATCATGTAGTCTAACTTAGCCTAGTTTGGGTAACATGTAGTTGTGGCTGTATTCCTTCCATTTGCAAGCCCTTATCTAAACATAAGCCCTATAACTAAGGCTACTGTAACTGTCATCCAGTTTATTTTATGGCTTAATAAAGTGAAGAACTCATGGGTTTTTAATTTCCTCTAGAAGGCAGGCACATAGATTCAAGGCTATCGTACACTAACTGTGTGTTTTTAGAGTTACTTTAACAATGGTACCTACTGTGAAGAAATGACACCGAAGGAAGTTTCTTTTTCCCAACCCTTTACCCATCTCTTTAGGTCTGCCCCACCAGTTTTTGAAAATTTAAATCCTCTCTGAATGCTAATGATATCATACAATGGCTGGTGCTGCTAATATGCGTATTCTGTTTAGCATTCAGAGATAAGAGAAGATTGACCTGAATAACCACCCTAATACCTACCCCACAGAATAAAGATAATACCCCAAAGCCTAACTCTGCCCCACAGCCTGCCTCAGAAAAAACCCACCCAAATTAGGTTGAAGTTCTAGTAAAAGAAATAAGCCAAATGCTGAAGGAGTACATTTCCCCAGCGCATGAAAAACCCTCCCCCTGCCCCGAGAAGGCAAAGACTGATAGTGCAGCAGTGGAACCCACAGATGTTACAACTGTCCAAGTTCCAGCTGAACCACAAAAGCAGCCACAGCCAGCAGCAGTCGCCCCTGTAAAAACAAGAAAGTGTAAAATAAAATCGTCAGATCCTGATATTAAAAGTAAAAAAGAAAAGTCCTCACAGCCCACAGAAGAGCCACAAGTTGAGATCATCACTAAGTCCCTGACATATAAAAGTCTACATAATCTGCAAAAAAATATTGCACAACGAAGACGTGAGGCTTATACAGCCTAGCTACTTCGAGTCTAAAACCTTATAAGTACAAGTGTGCAACTAAATAGTGCTGAAGCAAAGAATTTAAGACCCTTGACCCAAGACTCAAGTATAAATCAAGTATTTGTAAGAGAGCAAAGGCCCCTTCCCCTTTGAGAACGACTTCTAAAAGAAGTGAGAGAAAAAATGAAAAAGAACAGTTCCCATGTAGCACCAGTGCGAGTCACAAGCCCCAAAATCAGAGCCCAACATCCCCCAGCGAGAAAAAAAAAGTACACCCCTTGAACTGACCTGTAGTTTTATCTGCGAGACCATGAAGAAAACATGAGAGCGTGGCATAAGAAACCTACTTCTGTCCTAGCAGCACGAGTACGTAAGCTCAAGAAAAAAAACGCTAACAAAGAAAGTTCCACTAGAATGAAAGTAGCCTCAGCCTCCCATGAGCAAGCTGCCAAGTATTACAGAAGTGAAAATGCTATGTCAGATTCCCTCGAAAAAACCTCCACCATGTACGTCCAAAAAAAAAAATAATAACCAGTGCTAGAGGGGCCCTGCCTCTAACCAAGAAGAGGCACAAAAAAATCGAGTTTTTTAGACTGTGTAAATTCGATGGCCTAGCACATCAAAGCCACAAAAATATAAAGCTTTAGTAAATACTAAGTCGCAATGTACTCTAATGCCATCAAGACATGTAGAAACAAAACCGATTTCCATTGCCGAAGTGACGAAGAGATCACAAAAACTGACTCTAGTTAAAGCCGAAGTGAGCCTGACCGAAAAAAAGTGGCAGAAACTTCCGATTGTAACCAGCCTAGAAGCTCCATGTATTCTAGACATAAACTTCCTCAAGAATGAATATTATAAAGACCCTAAAAGACTCAGATAAGCTTTTAGAATAGCTGCTGTAAAAACAGAGAACATTAAGCAGTTGAACACCTTGCTGAAACTATCAGAGAACCCATCTGCAGTGAAACTCCTAAAAGTAGAAGAACAACAAGTACCTGTTGCCACCTCGACAGTGCACCGTCGGCAGCATCAAACAAATCAAGACGCCGTGATCCCCATCCACAAGATAATCCGTGAGCTAGAAAGCCAAAAAGTAGTCAGCAAAACCCACTCACCCTTCAACAGCCCCATCTAGCCTGTGCGCAAGTCTGATGGAAAATAAAAACTGACTGTAGACTATCGTACATTAAATAAAGTGACTCCACCGCTGAGCGCTGCTGTGCCAAACATGCTAGAACTTCAGTACGAGCTAAAGTCCAAAGCAGCGAGGTAGTATGCCACTATTGACATTACCAATGCATTTTTCTCCATTCCTCTGGCTGCAGAATGCAAGCCTCAGTTTACTTTCACCTAGAAGAACGTGCAATACACCTAAAACCAGCTGCCCCAAGGGTAGAAACACAGCCCCACCATCTGCCATGGGCTGATCCAGGCTGCACTAGAAAAAAGTAAAGCTCCAAAACATCTACAGTACATTAATAACATCATTGTGTGAAAAAAAACTGCAGCTGAAGTGTTCGAGAAAGAAGAGAAAATCATCCAAATTTTGCTGAAAGCCAAGTTTGCCATCAAGAAGAGCAAAGTCAAGAAACCTGCCAAAGAGATCCAGTTCCTGAAAGTAAAGTAGCAAGATGAATGGCAGCAGATCCCCACTGAAGTCATTAATAAGATCACAGCAATGTCTCCACCGACCAGCAAAAAAGAAACACAAGCTTTCCTAAAAACCATAAGTTTTTAGAGAATGCCCATTCCTAAGTACAGTCAAATCGTGAGCCCTCTCTACCTAGTTACCCGCAAGAAAAACAATTTCCACTGAAGCCCTGAACAGCAACAAGCCTTTGCCCAAATCAAGCAAGAGATTGCTCATGCAGTAGCCCTTAGCCCAGTCAAGACGAGACCAGATGTAAAGAATGTGCTTTATTCTGCAGCCGGGAACAACGGTTTGTCCTAAAGCCTTTAGCAGAAAGTGCCAAAAGAGACCCGAAGCCGACCACTAAAATTCTAGAATCGAAGTTACAAAAGATCTGAAGCCAACTACACTCCCACAAAAAAAGAGATCTTAGCCGCCTATGAAAAAGTTCAAGCCGCCTCAAAAGTGATTAGCACAAAAGCACAACTCCTCTTAGCACCTCGACTACCAGTGCTGGGGTGAATGTTTAAAGAAAAAGCTCCCTCCACGCACCATGCCACTAATGCCACATAAAACAAATAAACTGCCCTCATCACACAGCGTGCCCGTATTAGAAACCCAAATCGCCCTGAAATTTTAAAAATAATTACAAACTAGCCGAAAAGAGAAAACTTCAGTCTCACAGACGAAGAAAAGCAAAAACAAGTGACACAAGCTGAAAAAGCTCCTCCGTACAACCAACTGCCAGCAAAAAAAACACACTACGCTCTTTTCACTGACGGTTCATGTCGCATCGTAGGAATGAACCGTAAGTGGAAAGCAGCCGTATAGAGCCCCACACGACAAGTTGCAAAAGCCACTGAAAGAAAAGAAAAATCAAGACAGCTTGCTAAACTCAAAGCTGTTCAATTAGCCCTTGACATTACTGAAAGAAAGAAGTAGCCAAAGCTCTACCTCTACACTGATTCGTGGATGGTAGCCAATGCTCTGTGAGACTGACTGGAAAAGTAGAAAAAAGCCAACTAGCAGCGTAGAAAAAAACCAATCTAAGCTGCTAATAAATAAAAAAACGTTGCCACTCGTTTAGAGAAGCTACCTGTGAAAGTCCGCCATATAAATGCCCATGTTCCCAAAAGTCGAGCTAATGAAGAACACCAAAACAACAAGCAAGTAGATCAAGCTGCCAAGATAAAAGTGTCAAAAATAGATTTAAATTGGCAACACAAAAAAGAGTTGTTCCTAGCCCGATGAGCCCATGATGCCTCGGGTCATCAGGGCAAAAATGCCACCTATAAGTAAGCCCGAAACCGAAGAGTAAATTTAACCATAAACAGTATTTCTCAAGTTATCCATGACTGTGAAACATGTGCTGCAATCAAGCAAGCCAAACGAGTGAAGCCCTTATAGTATAGTGAGCAGTGGTCCAAATATAAATATAAAAAAGCCTGACAAATTGACTACATCACCCTTCCCCAAACCCGCCAGGGCAAGCGTTATGTGCTAACCATAGTAGAAACCACCACTAGATAGTTAGAAACCTACCCTGTGCCTCATGCTACAACCCGAAACACCATCCTGAGCCTAAAAAAACAAGTCCTGTAAAGACATAGCACCCCTAAAAGAATCGAGTCAAACAATGAAACTCATTTCAAAAATAGTCTTATAAGCACCTGAGCTAAAAAACATAGCATTGAGTAAGTGTACCATATTCCTTATCATGCACCAGCAGCCAGAAAAGTTGAACAGTGCAATGGCCTGCTTAAAACTACCTTGAAAGCACTGAGTAAAAGAACCTTTAAAAATTAAGATACTAATTTAGCAAAAACCACCTGGTTGGTGAACACTCGAAGTTCCACCAACCGAGCAAGTCCTGCCCAATCTAAGCCCTTGCAAAAGACAAACAAAGATAAAGTTCCAATAGTACACATAAAAAGTATGCTGAAAAAAACTGTTTAAATTAATCCTGCCTCCAGCAAAGACAATCCCATCCGTGGGGTTGTCTTCGCTCAGAGACCAGGTTGCACCTAGTGAGTAATGCAAAAAGATGGAGAGACCCGATGCATACCTCAAAGAAACCTTGTTTTAAGGTAAACTACCCATGACAATGTGGCTGCATCCATATTTGCATATATATATATGTATTTTTAACAGTTAAAACTCAATGTAATATGTTAGTATGGGAAAAAAATTCGGGATGGATAATGTTGGGGGTTAAGTTTGTTCCTTCTTTCTCTAAAGAATTTTTTCCCCACAAGTTACCAAAGAGACCAAGTGTTGGATACTTGAGAGTACTTAACTAAAACAAAAAAGTGGACAAAAAGTGGAAAGAGAAGATAAAGCAAGTAAAAGACAAAGCTTGAGGCAGCTGCGTGCTTTTCTGCTTCCAGCGTTCGGGGAGACGCGTGTCTGCCGCTCCTGGAGGAGCTCAGCCGCCGCAAGGCACGCCGAGCGGAGAACGGCTGTTGCTGGCTAGAAGAATTTCACTGTGGCCAAAGAGATCCAGTCCTGAGAAATGTACTATCACCAGTTCGACCTGAATCCTGAGTTTTTCTCTGCCACTTGCGGAGGCTGGGCCGCTTTTCTGCCTCGCCTTCGAGCTTCTTCGGCGCTGCTCCTCTTCCTGCAGCGTGACACTGCACCCCCTGCGCTGCCGGGACATCCTGCCCCTGCCTGCCGGGACACCCTGCCATCCCAGCTACCAGCCCAGGACTTTTCCACTGTTCCAGCTTGGTGCTCTGAAGATACTGCAAAGAAAACGAAACCAAACTGCCTTGGGTTTTGAAAAAAAAAAGCCCTCAAGGTTCTTGGTACTGCTGTCGTTTGTCATTAATGCTGTAGTTGTTTGGTGGGGGGGAGTTTTTTTGTGTTTGTTTGCTTTGTATTACATACTAGTAAAGAACTACTATTCCTATTTCCCAAATCTTTGCCAAAGAGCCTCTAATTGTAATTTTACCTAGCAGATACCTGTCTTCCTAAACCAAGACACCGCCTCTGCCGGGCACCAGGCCTCGGCCACCTACAATCCCGAACGGAACAGGATTTCTTCCAGATCCAAGCTGCCACAAGTTGGAAGCCTGGCTTCCCTTGGAGGGCCAAAGGCCTGCTACAAACTGACATAAGGCACCTGGGCAGCTGACTTTACTTACCCCTGGAAGCAAGCAATCCTTTGTACCGAACTCCCTCTGCCGGGCACCAGGCCGCGGCCACCAACAATCCCGAACGGAACAGGATTTCTTCCAGATGCAAGCTGCCACAAGCTGGAAGCGTGGCTTCCCTTGGAGGGCCAGAGGCCTCCTACAAACTGACATCAGGCACCTGGGTAGGTGACTTTACATACCCCTGGAAAGAGGCCATCCTTTCTGCCCAACTCACTCCGCCAGGCACCCGGTCTCGGCCACCTACAATCCCAAACGGAACAGGATTTCTTCCGGATGCAAGCTGCCACAAGTGGGATCCCGGCTTCCTGTGGAGGGCCAAAGGCCTGCTACAAACTGACATCAGGCACCTATGTAGGTGACTTTACTAACCCCTGGAAAAACGCCATTCTTTTGTGCCCTACTCCGTGTGGACGGCTCCTGGCACCAACAATCCCAAACGAAACAGGATTTCTTTAAGGTTAAAGATGCCACAAACTGGATGGCTGGCTTCCCTTGCAGGGCCAAAGGCCTCCTACTAACACACATCAGGCACCTGGGCAGCTGACTTTACTTACTTCTGGAAAGAAGCCATCCTTTGTGCCCAACTCCGTGTGGCGGGCACCACGCTTTGGCCACCTACAATCCCGAATGGAACAGGATTTCTTCCAGATGCCAGCTGCCACAAGCTGGAAGGCTGGCATCCCTTGGAGGGCCAAAGGCCTCCTACAAACTGACATCAGGCACCTGGGCAGCTGACTTTACTTACCCCAGGAACAAAGCCAACTTTGGGCCCAACTCCTCTGCCGGGCACCAGGCCTCGGCTACCTACATTCCCGAACGAAACAGGATTTCTTCCAGATGCAAGCTGCCACAAACTGGAAGCCTGGCTTCCCTTGGAGGGCCAAAGGCCTCCTACAAACTGTCATCAGGCACCTGGGTAGTAGACGTTACTTACCCCTAGAAACCGGTTATCCTTTGTGCCCAACTCTGTGTGCCGGGCACCTGGCCTCGGCCACCTACAATCCCGAAGAGAACAGGATTTCTTCCAGATGCAAGCTTCCACAATCCGGAAGGCTGGCTTCTCTTGGAGGGCCAAAGGCCTCCTACAAACTGACATCAAGCACCTGGGCAGCTGACTTTACTTACCCCTGGAAGATGGCCATCATTTGTGCTCAACTCCGTGTGTCGGGCACCCGGCATATGACACCTTCAATCCCGAACGGAACAGGATTTCTTCCAGATGCAAGCTGCGACAAACAGGAAAACTGGAATCCCTTGGAGGGCCAAAGGCCTCCTACAAACTGACATCAGGCACCTGGGAAGCTGACTTTACTTACCCCAAGAAGCAGGCCATCATTTGTGCACAACTCCCTCGGCCTAGCACCCGGCCTCAGCCACCTAAAATCCCGAACGGAACAGGATTTCTTCCAGATGCAAGCTGCCACAAGTTGGAAGCCTGGCGTCCCGTGCAGGGCCAAAGGCCTCCTACAAAGTGACATCAGGACACTGGGCAGCTGACTTTACTTACCCCTGGAAACAGGCAATCCTTTGTGCCCAACTCCCTCGGTCAGCCACCCGGCCTCGGCCACCTACAATCCCGAACAGAACAGGATTTCTTCCAGATGCAGGCTGCTTTAAACAGGAAGACTGGAATCCCTTGGAGGGCCAAAGTCCTCCTACAAACTGACATCAGGCACGTGGGTAGGTGACTTTACTTACCCGTGGATAGAGGCCATCCTTTGTGCCCAACTCCCTCGGCAAGGCACCTGGACTCGGCCACCTCCAATCCCGAACGGAACAGGATTTCTTCCAGATGCAAGCTGCCACAAGCTGGAAGTCTAGCTTCCCTTTGAGGGCCAATAGCCTCCGACCAACTGACATCAGGCACCTGGGCAGCTGA
The DNA here is from genome assembly GCF_029207755.1 of Chamaea fasciata. Classification (NCBI taxonomy): domain Eukaryota; kingdom Metazoa; phylum Chordata; class Aves; order Passeriformes; family Sylviidae; genus Chamaea; species Chamaea fasciata. The sequence goes on from NW_027094650.1 coordinate 59,493, forward strand.
CTTTACGTACCCCTGGAAACAGGCCATCCTTTGTGCCCAACTCCATGTAGCGGGAACCCGGCTTCGGCCACCTACTATCCCGAACGGAACAGGATTTCTTCCAGATGCAAGCTGCCACAAGCTAGAAGCCTGGCATCCCTTGGAGGGCCAGAGGCCTCCTAAAAACTGACATCAGGCACCTGGGTAGGTGACTTTTCATATCCCTGGAAACAGGATATCCTTTGTGCCCAACTCCGTCTGCTGGGCACCCGGCCTCGGCCACCTACAATCCTGAACGAAACAGGATTTCATCCAGATGCAAGCTGCAACAAGTGGGATGCCCGGCTTCCCGTGGAGGGCCAAAGGCCTCCTACAAACTGAAATGAGGCACCTGGGCAGCTGACTTTACTAACCCCTGGAAACACGCCATTCTTTTGTGCCCTACTCCGCGTGGAGCGCTCCTGCCACCGACAATCCCAAACGGTACAGGATTTCTTCAAGGTTAAAGATGCCACAAACTGGATGACTGGCTTCCCTTGGATGGCCAAAGGCCTCCTACCAACTGACATCAAGCACCTGGGCAGCTGACTCTACTTACCCCTGGAAAATGGCCATCCTTTGTGCCCAACTCCGTGTGGCGGGCACCAGGCATTTGACACCTTCAATCCCAAACGGAACAGCATTTCTTCCAGATGCAAGCTGCTACAAACAGGAAGACTGGAATCCCTTGGAGGGCCAAAGGCCTCTTAGAAACTGACATCAGGCACCTGGGTAGGTGACGTCACTTACCCTGGAAACCGGTTATCCTTTGTGCCATACTCGGTGTGCCGGGCACCTGGCCTCGGCCACCTACAATCCCGAACGGAACAGGATTTCTTCCAGATGCAAGCTGCCTCAATCTGGAAGGCTGGCTTCTCTTGGAGGGCCAAAGGCCTCCTACCAACTGACATCAAGCACCTGGGCAGCTGACTCTACTTACCCCTGGAAAATGGCCATCCTTTGTGCCCAACTCCGTGTGGCGGGCACCAGGCATTTGACACCTTCAATCCCAAACGGAACAGGATTTCTTCCAGATGCACGCTGCTACAAACAGGAAGACTGGAATCCCTTGGAGGGCCAAAGGCCTCCTACAAACTGACATCAAGTATCTGGCTAAGTGACTTTACTTACCCCTGGAAAGAGGCCATCCTTTGTGCCCAACACCCTCTGAAGGGCACCCGGCCTCGGCCACATACAATCTTGAACAGAACAGGATTTCTTCCAGATTCAAGCTGCCACAAGTTGGAAGCCTGGCTTCCCGTGGAGGGCCAAAGGCCTCTTACAAACTGACATCAGGCACCTGGGCAGCTGACTTTGCTTACCCAGGAAAGCAGGCCACCCTTTGTGCATATCTCCCTCTGCCTAGCACCCGGCCTCGGCCACCTACAATCCCGAACGGAACAGGATTTCTTCCAGATACAAGCTGCCACAAGTTGGAAGGCGGGCGTACCGTGCAGGGCCAAAGGCCTCCTACAAAGTGACATCAGGACACTGGGCAGCTGACTTTACTTTCCCCTGTAAGCAAGCAATCCTTTGTGCCCAATTCCCTCTGCCGGGCAACAGGCCTCGGCCACCTACAATCCCGAACGGAACAGGATTTCTTCCAGATGCAAGCTGCCACAAGCTGGAAGGCTGGCTTCCCTTGGAGGGCCAAAGGCCTCCTACAAACTGACATCAGGCACCTGGGTAAGTGACTTTACTTACCCCTGGAAGGAAGCAATCCATTGTGCCTAACACCCTCTGCCGGGCACCCGGTCTCGGCCACCTACAATCCCGAACGGAACAGGATTTCTTCCAGATGCAAGCTGCCACAAGTTGGAAGCCTGGCTTCCCTTGGAGGGCCAAAGGCCTCCTAGAAACTGACATCAGGCACCTGGGCAGCTGACTTTACTTACCCCTGGAAGAAAGCAATCCTTTGTGCCGAACTCCCTCTGCCGGGCACCAGGCCTCGGCCACCTACAATCCCGAACGGCATTGGATTTCTTCCAGATGCAAGCTGCCACTAGCTGGAAGCCTGGCTTCCCGTGGAGGGCCAAAGGCCTCCTACAAACTGACATCAGGCACCAGGGCAGCTGACTTTACTTACCCCTGGAAAAAGGCCATCCTTTGTGCCCAACTTCGTGTGGCGGGAACCCGGCCTCAGCCACCTACAATCCAGAACGAAACAGGATTTCTTCCAGATGCAAGCTGCAACAAGTGGGATGCCCGGCTTCCCGTGGAGGGCCAAAGGCCTCCTACAAACTGACATCAGGCACCTGGGCAGGTGACTTTACTTACCCCTGGAAACAGGCTAAGCATTGTGCCCAACTCCCTCGGCCAGGCATTTGGCCTCGGACACCTACATTCCTGAACGGAACAGGATTTCTTCCAGATGCAAGCTGCCACAAGATGGAAGGGTGGCTCCCCTTGGAGGGACAACGGCCTCATACAAACTGACATCAGGCACCCGGACAGCTGACTTTACTTACCCCTGGAAACAGGCCATCATTTGCGCCCAACTCCCTCTGCCGGGCACCCAGCCTCGGCCACCAACAATCCCGAACGGAATAGGATTTTTTTTGGAGATGCAAGCTGCCACAAACTTTTCGAATTGCTTCCCCTGGAGGGCCAAAGGCCTCCTACAAACTGACACCAGGCACCTGGGCAACTGACTTTACTTACCCCTGGAAACAGGCCATCATTTGTTCTCAACTTTTTCAGCAGGGCATTCGGGCCCGGCCACCTACAATCCCGAACGGAACAGGATTTCTTCCAGATGCAAGCTGCCACAAGCTGGAAGCCTGGCTTCCCTTGGAGGGCCAAAGGCCTCCTACAAACTGACATCAGGCACCTGGGCAGCTGACTTTCCATACCCCTGGAAACAGGCCAACATTTGTGCCCAACTCCCTCTGCCGGGCACCAGGCCTCGGCCACCTACAATCCCGAACGGAACAGGATTTCTTCCAGATGCAAGCTGCCACAAGCTGGAAGCCTGGCTTCCCATGGAGGGCCAAAGGCCTCCTACAAACTGACATCAGGCATCTGGGCAGCTGACTTTACTTACCCCTGGAAACAGGCCATCTTTGGGCCCAACTCCCTTTGCCGGGCACCTGGCCTCGGCCACCTACAATCCCGAGCAGAACAGGACTTCTTCCAGATGCAAGCTGCCACAAGCTGGAAGCCTGGCTTCCCATGGAGGAACAATTGCCATCTGCAAACTGACATCAGGCACCTGGGCAGCTGACTTTACTTACCCTTAGAAACAGGCCATCATTTGTGCCCAACTCCCTCTGCCGGGCACCCGGCTTCAGCGACCTACAATCCCGAACGGAACAGGATTTCTTCAAGATGCAAGCTGCCACAAACTGGATGACTTGCTTCCGTTGAAGGGCCAAAGGCCTCCTACAAACTGACATCAGGCACCTGGGCAGCTGACTTTACTTACCCCAAGAAGCAGGCCATCCTTTGTGCACAACTCCCTCTGCCGGGCACCTGGCCACGGCCACCTACAATCCCGAACGGAACAGGATTTCTTCCAGATGCAAGCTGCCACAAGCTGGAAGCCTGGCTTCCCTTGGAGGGCCAAAGGCCTCCTACAAACTGAAACCAGGCACCTGGGCAGCTAACTTTACTTACCCCTGGAAACAGGCCATCCTTTGTGCCGAACTCCCTCTGCCGGGCACCAGGCCTCGGCCACCTACGATCCCAAACGGTACAGGATTTCTTCGCGATGCAAGCTGCCACAAGCTGGAAGCCTGGCTTCCCTTGGAGGGCCAAGGGCCTCCTACAAACTGACATCAGGCACCTGGGCAGCTGACTTTACTTACTCCTGGAAACAGGCAATTCTTAGTGCCCAACTCCCTTGGCCAGGCACCTGGCCTCGGCCACCTACAATCCCGAATGGAACAGGATTTCTTCCAGATGCAAGCTGCCACAAACTGGAAGACTAGTTTCCCTGGGAGGGCCAAAGGCCTCCTACAAACTGACATCAGGCACCTGGGCAGCTGACTTTACTTACCTCTGGAAACAGGCCATCCTTTGTGCCCAACTCCCTCTGCCGGGCACCTGGCCTCGGCCACCTACAATCCCGAACGGAACAGGATTTCTTCGCGATGCCTGCCGCCACAAACTTGAAGACTTGCTTCCCTTAGAAGGGCCAAAGGCCTCCTACAAACTGACATCAGGCACCTGGGCAGCTGACTTTACTTACCCCGGGAAACATGCCATCCTTTGTGCCCAACTCCTTCTGCCGGGCACCAGGCCTCGGCCACCTACAATCGGAAACGGAACAGTATTTCTTCCAGATGCAAGCTTCCAGAAGCTGGAAGCCTTGCTTCCCATGGAGGAACAATTGCCATCTGCAAACTGACATCAGGCACCTGCGCAGCTGACTTTACTTACCCCTGGCAGCAGGCCATCCTTTGTGTCCAACTCCCTCTGCCGGGCACCTAGCCTCGGCCACCTACAATCCGAAACGGAACAGGATTTCTTCCAGATGCAAGCTGCCACAAACTGGAAGAGTAGCTTCCCATGGAGGACCAAAGGCCTCCTACAAACTGACATCAGGCACCTGGGCAGCTGACTTTACTTACCCCTGGAAACAGGCCATCCTTTGTTCCCAACTCCCTCTGCCGGGCACCTGTCCTCGGCCACCTACAATTCCGAACGGAACAGGATTTCTTCCAGATGCAAGCTGCCACAAACTGGAAGACTACCTTCCCTTAGCGGGCCAAAGGCCTGCTACAAACTGACATCAGGCACCTGCGCAGCTGACTTTACTTACCCCTGGAGACAGGCCATCCTTTTTGCCCAACTCCCTCTGCCGAGCACCTGGCCTCGGCCACCTACAATCCGAAACGGAACAACATTTTTCCAGATGAAACCTGCCACAAGCTGGAAGCCTGGCTTCCCTTGGAGAGCCAAAGGCCTACTAGAAACTGACATCAGGCACCAGGGGAGCTGACTTTATTTACCCCTGGAAAGAGGCCATCCTTTGTTCCCAACTCCCTCAGCAGGGCACCCGGCTCCGGACACCTACAATCCCGAACGGAACAGGATTTCTTTCAGATGCAAGATGCCACATGCAGGAAGCCTGGCTTCCAATGGAGGAACAATTGCCACCTGCAAACTGACATCAGGCACCTGGGCAGCTGACTTTACTTACCCCTGGAAACAGGCCATCCTTTGTGCCCAACTCCCTCTGCCGGGAACCTGGCCTCGGCCGCCTACTATCCCAAACGGAACAGGATTTCTACAAGATGCAAGCTGCCACATACTGGAAGCCTGGGTTCCCTTGGAGGGCCAAAGGCCTCCTAAAAACTGACATCAGGCACTTCGGCAGCTGACTTTCCATACCCCTGGAAAGAGGCCATCCTTTGTTCCCAACACCCTCTGCCGGGCACCAGGCCTCGGCCACCTACAATCCCAAACGGAACAGGATTTCTTCCAGATGCAAGCTGCCACAAGCTGGAAGCCTGGCTTCCCATGGAGGGCCAAAGGCCTCCTACAAACTGACATCAGGCATCTGGGCAGCTGACTTTACTTACCCCTGGAAACAGGCCATCCTTTGTGCCCAACTCCCTCTGCCGGGCACCTGGCCTCGGCCACCTACAATCCCGAGCAGAACAGGACTTCTTCCAGATGCAAGCTGCCACAAGCTGGAAGCCTGGCTTCCCATGGAGGAACAATTGCCATCTGCAAACTGACATCAGGCACCTGGGCAGCTGACTTTACTTACCCCTGGAAACAGGCCATCCTTTGTGCCCAATTCCCCCTGCCGGGCACCAGGCCTCGACCACCTACAATCCTAAACAGAACGGGATTTCTTCCAGATGCAAGCTGCCACAAACTGGAAGCCTGGCTCCCAATGCAGGGCCAAAGGCCTCCTACAAACTGAAACCAGGCACCTGGGCAGCTAACTTTACTTTTCCTAGAAACAGGCCATCCTTTGTTCCCAACTCCCTTAGCAGGGCACCAGGCCTCGGCCACCTACGATCCCAAACGGAACAGGATTTCTTCAAGATGCAAGCTGCCACAAGCTGGAAGCCTGGCTTCCCTTGGAGGGCCAAAGGCCTCCTACAAACTGACATCAGGCACCTGGGCAGCTGACTTTACTTACCCCTGGAAACAGGCCATCCTTTGTGCCCAACTCCGTGTGCCGGGCACCTAGCCTCGGCCACCTACAATCCCAAACGGAACAGGATTTCTTCCAGATGCAAGCTGCCACAATCTGGAAGGCTGGCTTCTCTCGGAGGGCCAAAGGCCTCCTACAAACTGACATCAAGCACCTGGGCAGCTGACTTTACTTACCCCTGGATAATGGCCATCCTTTGTGCCCAACTCCGTGAGGCGGGCACCCGGCATATGACACCGTCAATCCCGAACGGAACAGGATTTCTTCCAGATGCAAGTTGCTACAAACAGGAAGACTGGAATCCCTTGGAGGGCCAAAGGCCTCCTACAAACTGACATCAGGCACGTGGGCAGGTGACTTTACTTACCCCTGGAAAGAGGCCAACCATTGTGCCCAACTCCCTCGGCCTGGCACCTGGCCTCGGACACCTACATTCCTGAACGGAACAGGATTTCTTCCAGATGCAAGCTGCCACAAGATGGAAGGGTGGCTCCCCTTGGAAGGACAAAGGCCTCCTACAAACTGACATCAGGCACCCGGGCAGCTGACTTTACTTACCCCTGGAAACAGGCCATCATTTGCGCCCAACTCCCTTTGCCAGGCACCCAGCCTCGGCCACCTACAATCCCGAACGGAACAGGATTTCTTCCAGATGCAAGCTGCCACAAGCTGTAAGGCTGGCTTCCATTGGAGGGCCAAAGGCCTCCTACAAAATGACATCAGGTATCTGGCTTGGTGACTTTACTTACCCCTGCAAGCAGTCCATCCTTTGTGCCCAACACCCTCTGCTGGGCACCCGGCCTCGGCCACCTACAATCCCGAACGGAACAGGATTTCTTCCAGATGTAAGCTGCCACAAGTTGGAAGCCTGGCATCCTTGGAGGGCCAAAGGCCTGCTACAAACTGACATCAGGCACCTGGGCAACTGACTTTACTTACC
>NW_027094651.1:0-66552 GCF_029207755.1 Chamaea fasciata
TACATTTCTCTCAGCAATAACCAATGAATTAAAACACTCTAAGTCACTTTGTTATTTGTGACAAATAACAGCATTGATGTTTAAAAGAGTAAATGACGGCAGGTGACTTCAAAAGCGTATAGATAACAGATGTTTTGGCACAAACTTTACAAAGGAGGTCCTATTTCAATGGTATATGGAATGGAAACTGTTGACTCTTTTGTAAATGTGAAGATGTTATTACCAGTGAAAACACCGAGTGAATTCCTCAGCTTTAAATGTCTAATAGGACTTCAGTTCTCTTTTTCTTGAACCTCCGTTAATCCACAGAATCTTGAGTGACTCTATAAGAACAATTCAACAGTTCCTAAACGTTAATTTGCAACTTAGTACACAAATAGAAGAACTGAACCAATGCCGTGGTAGGACAAACCAGGACACGGCTGCCACAAAATTCGTGGAGGAAACACTTCTTCAGAAACACTGACGGAATGGAATTTGCTGACCTCAATCCTGTAATGTAGCAGGGCCCAAAAGAGTCAGTTGATTTTCTCACCAATTCTTGCAAGGATAAACAACCTCTAGAATTTAAAAGCACAAGTGGCAGTCTCTGGCGCATTGGGCAATATACAATTAATCAATATAAATAGACTACATAGAAACATACACAAGTTTCCGTACACAGAGAGAAAGGGAGGAGAAAGCCGTTTTCACTCAGGCTCAAATTCAACATTGCTCAAGTCTTAAAGCAAGAATAAGTATATATCTGTGGCATACAACCTTGGGAAACATTATATTTTTAACAGACATATTTAAAGAGAACTATCTGTGATAGGAGTTTTTAAAAGCAGTCACTTATAAGAAGTTGATAAAAGCAGTCAGTCATTAGAAAGCAAGCTAATAAAACGGTTTATCTTATGACATGACATACAGAAATCGGCAACTTTCAGAGGCAATGGGAATTGCTTTGCTGTGTATTATTTCAATGTTCTGTTTTAAAAGTCAAAATGCAGAGTCTCTAAATTTGTGGGAATATGGATTGCAAATAGGAACCAACAGCAAAAAATTCAAGTGAGCTAATGCGGATCACGAGTGTGACATCAAAATTAATCAAGCAACACAAATTCAGTACTATCTGTTTCATGGAACATTTGGATTTTTGTAAAATTCACCAGTACTGTTGTCCCATGTGTCAATGTAAAATGTAAGATGACACAGGCCCCACTTTATACAGGACATACTGGAGAAGGGAGAGCTCAGGCAGCGCTGTAAAACTGAAGTGGAAATGAATTTAGCAACGGCATTCTGGGAAGAGAGGCACAATGAAAAATGGATCACTCGGGGAAAGGTTGTTCCAGTAAATGGGACATGAAATGATGAAAGCGCTGCTGAGGGTCTTGAGGTGTTAGGGTATATAAGAAAGGGGGCCACTCTGACTGTGTATTTCTAGCATTTTTACCTCACTTTATGTTTCACTGCAAATGCTTGACAGAATCATTACCCAGCTTATCTTTTGGATGGGACATTTAAGTGAAGTTGCGTTGCTTTTTCCCAGATAGTTACTAAGAGGATGGAGTACTTTTGTTGTATTTTTCACAGACATTTTCATCTGAATTAAATACCAAGTATATAATTTGGCTGTGTGCATTTTCTCAGCCTTTCTGTGATGCTCTAATAGATGTGCTTTCACAAAAATAGAAAAAGGTGTTATTTAGTTGTTAAATATTATTCAAACGTTAAATGCATCTCACAGCACGGGCATGAAGCAGAAACTACACAGCATTCTTAATGTGTTGTTATGAATACTGCAAATCAAAGAAGAAATGCTTTACAGTGAAATTACCCTTTGGAGCAGAAATTCCACAAAACTAGAATTCTTGCTTCGAAATTCTGCACGTTTTGTTCTGTATCACTTTGGGTTTTTTATCATTCATATTTTCACTGATTTTAAGTACGGATTTTCTTCTGAGTTGTTGTTGGGGGTTAGGTTTGTTCCTTCTTTCTCTAAAGAATTTTTTCCCCACAAGTTACCAAGGAAACCAAGTGTTGGATACTTGAGAGTACTTAACTGAAACAAAGAGGTGGACAAAAGGTGGAAGGGGGAGATAACGCAGGTAAAAGACAAAGCTTGAGGCAGCTGCGTGCTTTTCTTCTTCCGGCGTTCGGGGAGACGCGTGTCTGTGTCTGCCGCTCCTCGAGGAGCTCAGCCGCCGCAAAGCACGCCGAGTGGAGAACGGCTGTTGCTGGCTGGAGGAGTTTCACTGTGGCCAAAGGGATCCAGTCCTGGGAAATCTACTATCACCGGTTCGACCTGAATCCTGAGTTTTCCCTGCCACTCGCGGAAGCTGGGCCGCTTTTCTGCCTCGCCTTCAGCTTCTTCGGCGCTGCTCCTCTTGCTGCAGCGTGACCCTGCACCCCCTGCGCTGCCGGGACATCCTGCCCCTGCCTGCCGGGACACCCTGCCATCCCAGCTACCAGCCCGGGACTTTTTCACTGTTTCAGCTTGGTGCTCTGAGGATCCTGCAGGGACACCGAAACCAAACTGCCCTGGGTTTTGTGAAACAAAGCCCTCAAGGTTCTTGGTACTGTTGTCGTTTGTCATTAATGCTGTAGTTGTTTGGTGGGGGGGGGAGTTTTTTTGTGTTTGTTTGCTTTGTATTACATACTAGTAAAGAACTGCTATTCCTATTTCCCAAATCTTTGCCAAAGAGCCTCTGATTGCAATTTTACCTAGCAGATACCTGTCTTCCTAAACCAAGACAGTTATATAGCATGAAAAAATAAGTGATTTTGAGTAACAGTCATAGTTTTTATCAAAAAATATTAACTCCTTTGGGTCTAAGAATATACTTGTCTATACTTTTTCTAAGAGATGCTTAACAGGCTGGTACCTTGTTTCAAAGTAAGTTTCTTTCCACCAACCAGATCATATAGCTTCTGGTTACTGTTTTTTAAATTAAACTCAATAAAAGTGGCACCTCATGTATGAAACACCTACCAAAGGCTAACGTTTAGAAAATGGAAAAGGGTTTAGGGCTTTCGAGGCAAATGTGTTTTCAGAACAAAAATAATAGTTCATGATACCATCTTTTGCTGGCTTATGACAATTTAGACTATGCTCGAGGTATGCTCAAGATATTGATAATCTAAGATATTAATAATACACTAGTAGATAAAAAAATCAAACCTTAATTTCTGCTAGAAATGCCATGACACTTGTCAAAGACAGTAATTTAGCAAATCGTTATACCCGGTTTTGAGCTGTACTCCAGCACTCTCAGTGGTTTGAGAAGTTTACAGTTATTTCAGTGTTCTATCATAGATTCCTGAGTCCTCAATTCATAAGTCATTTACTGGAAGAGAGATAGAATTCTCCAAGGGGAAAACTTGCTTTGCATTGATTCACAGTAGTTCAGTAGTACACACATACTTCTAAATGTTTTTTATTCTGTGAGAACACAAGCTGGAGCAGAGCACTCTGCTTGCACTACAGCTATGCCACACAGAAATAATGGTACCCTACGATATTTTAAATAATTTGGCAACCGACTTTAATAGATCTGCACTAAGTATGTACTCTATCCATAACTCTTTATCCACATAAATGCCAACAGTATTATCTATTTCATCCTTATGGAAAGACAGAAGCAAGAATGTCTTTGGCAAAATGTTCACTTTGTCAGTGGCCAGACTTTTTCACCATGGTCTTGCATGTTTTTTCTCCAGCACTTCAGATCTCTGTTTACTAAAAGGATGATTTACCACTTACAGCTGCTAGGTTATTCTGAGCTTTGAATTTTCAAGTATGGGCTAGAGCTTGCGGCCCATTTGTACTCTGCTATTTCACAGAGAATAAGATACCTGTGGAATAGGTGTGCTTTAGCATGCCTACCAACAGCAGTTCAGCACCGGTGCCATGACCTTTAATGTCAAGCACTTTTCTGAAGTTCTGGATTTCTTTGTCTCTTCATTTCAGAAAACGTTAAAGTTTATCCACACATAGAAACTTTTTTGCTGTCATTTGTAATTATCTTATCACGGACATAAAAGGCTGCATGGTCAATAAAGGCGATGGGTTGGAATGGAAATCGATAGACACCTTAGCTAATTCTACACTTTAATGTAAAGAGCATCTTTGAAAAGTAGAGGAAAAACATTCATTCATTTATTTATTTTAAATGGGAGACAAAGGGACGTGACTCTAATGAGAAAATCCTTCCTCGTGAATTGCAGGTTTTTTTGGCATGTAACCTCCTGAAGAACTTTAAACTTTTGAGCTAATAACACAGTCCTTCTTCCCTTCTATGCAACGCTTCAGAGAAACAGGCTTTTTTTCAAAGGCAGAAAAGGTACAGAGAGTTTCTCCCCACTTTTGATATGCTTCCAGTGATGCTTGCATCAGCCACTGAACAAACTAACTTTTGGTAACATTTTAAAGATTTTCATTAAAACGCTGCTGTAAATAACAGATCAGGGTCACAACAAAACAACTCACCTGGTTCCCGTTTCTTTCCAGCAACTAAATTTAGCGAAGCACCTCTGTTCTTTGCTGTCTTCTGTGCCCTTTTTAAAAAATAAATCTATTAAAGAATCAGTACAAAATTGAACCGATGTTGAAATACTTTCCTTTAGAGATCTGTGATGCCTTAAAGAAACAGTATTTTTTGTCGTGGAAGTGTGCACCGAACTACAGTTACTGAAAGGAGAGAGCAATTTAACTGCATTTTTAACGTTCAATAGACTCTTTTTCTAATTGGCTTTAAATCTGAGCAGGCACAAGTTTAACAAATAATTTATGTTTCTTATTCAGAGACAGCCTAATAATCTGCGTGCTGAATTCTGTCATTTTTCGTATCCATAATTTGCCCCTTCTGTAAAGGAGCCTCTGAAATTAATGATGAGCGGGTAGTTTTTTCAGTTCTTCCAAAATGCTTTTTCTTTTAAGGATCGGATTTACAACCTGTTAGGTACGTCAAAGGGCAAATTCAGAGGGACAATTCTTTATTTTTAAAACAATACATTTTTAATATAAGCCTTTGTGCAGTAAATTTCTCCCATTTCAAACTTTGCTAAGTTTACAGTCGTGTGCACGAAGAGCTAGCAGAAGCTTCCAGAGGTGTTTTCTTGTCCATTCCCACTGCTTCATCAGTGCCTGCACACCTTTAGAGTACGCAAGGAAGATACAATTGATCTTCCAAAAGTCAACTGGTAAATGAGTGTGTGTTGGAGGTTGGACGCTGGCCAAATGCCAGTGCCCCCCAAAGAAGCATTTACTCCTTTTCCTCTGCTCTAGATAACCAGAGGAGGGGAAAAGAAAACACTTTAATGGGATTCATGAGTTGAGGTAAGGATGGGGAAGAAACACTCCAAGAGCGAAAAAGGCTCAAACATTAAAAGATAGAAAGAAAAAATGATAAACCGTATTAAAAGAAGATAATGAGAACTAAAAGAAAACTTTAGAACACCTTTCCCAGCGCTTCTTTCTTTCCCACCAACAGCGCAGGGAGACAAAACATGAGATTTTTAGTCAGTTGGTTACTTCCAAAGATCTCTCTTCGGTTCGCTTAGCGAGAGGAGTGTCCTTTGCTATCCCATGGGGTCTTTCTCACAGGAGACAGTTCTCTGTGAACTTTTCCACTGTGGTTATCATTTTCATGAGTAGCAGTCTCGCCCAAAAACCAGCTGAAACACAACTCCCTCCCACGGGCAAAAACAGTCATCCCATAACTCCTTTTTTTTCATGGGTCATTTAGTTCATGGGGTTTTGTTTTTAAGGATGAGCTGCTCTAGTATAAGAGCAAGGGTCTTCTTTTTTCTATCTCTAAAAGCAAGAGTTCTCTCTGTCTCTCTCGCTCTCTCTCTCTCTCTGTTCAAACCTCTCACCAGATCACAGCTTCTCAGCATCCACACGTTCCAGGATGAGCACCTTTTCCACATGGGTTGTGGGGGGATTGTGCATCCCCCCTCCCCCCCCATGCTCTTCATGAATTTTAGGGGAACAGTTTGTTGTGTTGTAGTCCTCACCACGGCTTGCAGACGAATCTCAGCTCTGATGCTTGGAGCACCTCTTCCTAGCCCTTCCTCATTTGCAGCAACCTTAGTGTCTCCATATCATTCTCCTCACGTGTTTTCACCTTCTCCTTTTCTCCGACTCAGGAGAGAACTGGTGTCTGTAGGTTCATTTGTTGTCGAGTTCTATCAAGTGAAACAGTTTTTACAGAGTTTTCCAGCACTGAAAGGTTGATCTTGTCCAGGCTCTGCGTCAGGGACTCGCTCGCTGTGCTTCTTGCTGCAGGCCACACGATCTTTGCCGACGCAGCACGAGCTGCGCCGGCCGTGGGCTCCACTCAGAGCCCCTCCTCCTGTGGAGTGCTGAAAAAACGAAAAAAAGCTGCCCGGCCATTTCTGTACTTTGGTTTGCAGTGTGGCAGGTTGGAAGCAGCCAGGCAGGCCAAGTCTATTGCTGGCTGTGCCAGGACAGTGGTAGCTGCGTGGCCACTTCGGGCCCTGGCCGCTCTCAGTCTCGGCTGGGAATCACTCCCGGCATGGGCCGCGTGGTTGCTCGTGGAACTGGGATAGCCCCCAGTGGCATGGCCACTGGAAAAGGGACTAGTGGGCTCTGCCAAGAGGGGCCCAGCTGGTCTCCTCTGTTGGAGATGAAAATTGAACAGGAAAGTCTTACAGATACGGATGCTTAGCAGAAGGTTCATTGGAAACAAAAGCAAGTTTTGCCACAGAAGAATAAAAGAATGTTTAGGTTAGGAATTGCTGGGTTAGTTGTTACTGGACAAAGGTTAAGATGAGTACGAAGAAAACTTCTGTGGTTAAGAGCAAAGGATGTGTCGTCTACAAACAAAACTTTGTTTTGACCAAGTAAAGAGAAAAACCTAGGCAAACAAAAGCGTGTTTATACCAAGCAGAAAAAAAGGTCTAAGAATTTTTCACTGCAAGAAAACAGAAAAACAGCTTTAAGCTTAAAATGGAACATACTAACTCAATGTGATTGGATAGTACAAACCATAATATGGTAATTATAGTAGTTACGATAGGCTATAGGCAAACGTAAAGGTATTGTGCATGATGCTGATTGGTTTCTATGTATTAAGATGCTCAGTAGAGAAAACTATATAACGCATTGTGACCAGAACTAAAGTGGCTTCAGTTGTTGCCTATAAGCTGATGCTGACCGCTATAGGCTTGGCTCTGTTACCCACCACCCATGACTACTGTGACTTCAATCTGTGAAATAAACAGCACCTTTAAAGAGCCGCCTGGAGTCCCGTATCTCTCGTTCAGGCTCTTACACCCTCACCTGTCCTCAGAGGTGAGGGAGAAAGAGAGCTTCCCATGGCTTTGTCTTTCTTGAAAACGTTCTCACAGAGGCATTACCAGCTTTTCTACTTGCCTTAGCAGCATGTCTGTTCTCAGAGCCAGCCAAGGATTGGTGTTCCCAGGCGTGGAGGAAGCTTTTAGCAGCTTCTCACAGGAAAAATCACTTCTGTGGCTGGCTGCTTCCCTCCCCACCAAAAATCGATTCATGCAAAACGAAGACAAAGTGCTTTCCTAAACCCTACGGAAAACTCCCATGAGAGCACCAGCTACTGAAAAGGAGAGCACAATGTCCGTGTTATATATATGCCATCAGCTGATTTCGATCACAAAAAGAAGACTGTGGAGATTTCGGAAAGCTGTAATTCCTATGACTTATCTCATAAAACAGACTTGCCATGCAATAGAATAGATACTTTCTGCTTTAGGTCATGTGCCTGTGTGATAGAACACTGCTCCTAGTTCTGTCATGGCCCTAAAAAAATTCTGAGTAATAAAGTCTGAGCAATGAAACACAAGCAAAATACTGTGTGCTCTTAAAAAACATAGTTCTACCCAAACTGGGATATCTGGTTACCTAACTTACGGTTTACTCTCATGTGGTTTACTCTCTGCCCCTTCCACTTGCTACAATTTCTGAAAATTACTCCTTTCACTGAACCAAAATCTGCCCATTTTTTCTTCAGCACTGTACCTTTCCTGTTTCATATTTCAGTGGTTTATTTATGTCAGCTCCTCCTGTCAGCTTCACTTCATGTCTGCTCTTACAGCCTTCAGAATAACTATACCACCCTCCATCTTTCCAGCAGTGTGATAATCTGCAAGATGAATTCATGTCCACTCATGGTCGCATTCAGGGAGAACAGGCAACTGTCGAGATGGAATGACACCAGGCCGCCTCCAGCCAAAAACTCGCCATTGTGCTTTGTGTGGAGACGCTACTTGCACCTATGCAACAGAATCAGGAGAATCCAGCTAGGAAGAATGCACTCTGAGCTATTTTATGCAAAATCCTATCTTTGTTCTACAAAACTGTATATTGTGGAATTGGTACCAAAACACATTTTGTTTTTCATCTTTTATCCTTTTTTTTTATTTGTTCAGAAGTCCTGACATTTGAAGACGATATTTTTGAATTATTTTTCAGACCCCAGAATTGCAATTCAATTGCTTTCCAGTTGGTATTTAATAACTTCATAATTGCAACTTACTGATCACTCGGTGAAGAAAATAAAAGTGATTAAAAGCAACGCAAAACAAAAGAACCCAAAAGCACGCAACTATTTGCGTTCAACTACAAAAGCACAGTTTTAAAATGGAAAGGATGAGAGACACTGAAAAGCTATTTGCCAGCGTCATTTGGCTGGAAGGGATCATAGTGCAAGTTGTGCCACTTGCACAGTTAGAAAATTCCCGCTGGTGGCTCCCTATGTACTTCTTATTGAGGGGCGCAGATATGAGGAGAGGCTGGGGAGGTATAAGAACAGGGCCACAGAAGACAAGCGTCTGCACTATAATACAGAAAGAGAAAATACAGTGGTAGGAGAGACGGAGATCTCACTGGCTGACGCGGCTCTTTTGTCATTTCCCTTAGCTTCTGCTCTTCCTCCCACTCTCAAGTTGGAAAAGGGAACACATGCAAGCAGGCTGCCAGTGCTGCTTGGCTTCACTCCACAGGCACTTGGAATGCTCTCCTTACTCCCAAACAGCATGTGTTTGCTTTGTCACATCTTCCCTCACGACTGCGGCTTACTATTCACTGCTGCGATGCACTGGCTTTCATGATAGGTTAGCCATCCTCGTAAAGGTAGCATTTGTGGCAGCGTGTGGCTGCATCCACACCTGTCACGACTCTTTAGCCAGGAGGGGAAAATTACCACTGTTCTAGGCAAATAAATAGATCTTCTTCCAGCAGGAGTAACTTTTGCTACGTGATTACATCCCGCTGTTTTGGCAAGGGCCAGTGATTGCCAGGCTCTTACCTTTACTATGGGATGGGAAACGGGCAGATAAGTTCAGTCAGGAGGAAGAATGAAGACACCTTGTTAGTGACAGTTATAATGTGCCTGCACATTCCTAAAATACAGGCAATCCCTGTCATGGGCGAAGGGCTTTACTCCTTACATGAAGACAAGCAGCTGCTCCACAGGGAAAAAAACCAGAGGGAAGGATGTTTTGTCGATGACTTGCTTTTTGTCCCAGAACAGACGGAACACAATAGAACTAAAGTGAATAAGAAGAGCAGCAGCATCTATCGGCTCCTCTGAGAACAGCTTTTCCTTTTCATCTACCTTTGTTTCAAACAACATGACTTTGAGCAATGTTATTCTAAGTCAGCCAAAGGGATTGTTTATTGAAGCCGAGACTGCCACGACTTTCTTAACACACAGCATGCCCTTGCAGCACCTGGACACCAGTGAAAGCAGTTACTCTGAGAAGCAAACGTATCAAGCTGGTTCTCTGCTGTAGACTAAAGTTCAGTTCTGATCCTCCTGAGGGGCATGAGGAACACTGTCTGGATTCATATATTCTTACCTCAGGGTGGGTCTGGAGTGGCGTACAGGGCAGCAACAGCCGCAGCAAGAGTGGTGTAGAGCATGCACACGCAGGACAAGAGAACACTGGCAGTACTGGGCTGGCTTTTGGTAAAATGACCACAGTCTGGCCGGGCACCACTTACTGTTCCCTTCTGCAAATCAGCTACTGCCCTGGAAATCCTCCCTCTCCTCCCAAAGAGGTGAGCTCTTTACAGAAGGATTCCAAATATCCTGTTATGACTCTGGAACCCAGTGAGGAAATTTACGTGTAAAGCTTCAGAAAGTAGTCAGGGTTCTCCTAAGAAGGGCAAAGCGCTCACCAGCTTGTGAGCATTCCCTGCTGTCCTTGTTAGGTGACCCCAGGGGCTTGACATGGTTATGCACTGCCTCCTGTAAGCTGGCTAAGGTGGTTCTACTCAGAAAAGAGTGCTAGTGTAACTCCTGACAGTAGAACTAGCAAAGATGCCCCACTCCCAGAAAAAGACTAATGCTACCACTTCAGACTATTAAAAACAGCTTATATTAGCTCAACACTCTGCACGCGGGAAACAAAGGGTTTGATACAGTCGTCAGCACAGTGAAACTGAAATTATTATCTTGTGGAATCGGGGCTTCATTGATTACAAGAATGAGAGGTGAAATGGAAGTCTGCATGTATAGTTCCGCATGCTACTATGATCTCTGACCTTCCTCCTATTTTTTCCATGCATTTTTCTTTTAAATTGATGTAAAAGATTCTTTGAAATAATGCAGCACATGTTCTTCAACTATTACATTGAAACGCCTGTTTATCTTCTAACTTCTCTTCCCTCCCCTAAAGTTAAAATCTTTCCAAACTTTTGCAAGAAAATACCTTTCTGTAAAGCCTGGAAAAATTATCTTGCTCTTTCAAATTGTTCCAGGAGCTACTATCGAATACCCCTTCAGTTAAAGTTTTACCTAACAGACTAGGTGTCTTCGGCCTAAACTTTTGCACCACTTTACAGCTGGTATCTGCATGTGATCTAAGATAAAGTTGTAACTTTTACCTATACTGCCAGAGATCTAGTCCTCATTTCTCCTATGCGAGTGTCTAGAAGTCATGCAGTCTTCCACGCCAGTAATTCTGCCCAGCTTTTGCAGCCTTAGCCAGCTGCTCATGCAGTACGTGGACACTCAATCATCCCCACTTTCTTCTAACCATCATGTTTGCATTTGATGCTGGAAAGATTGCTCCACTTCATGAGAGGAAAACTCCTTACAAGAGTTAAGACTGAAGAGTTAAAGGTCTTTGATACTGCTTGGTTTTATTATTTGAAAGTCCATTCTCTGTAAAACTGGGATCTATTTCATTGGAGCAGACTACTGATCAAGACAGACCTGGATCAAGACGGTCTACTCAGCACTAGAACATTTTAGACTGAAAAAACCTGATGGATTTTCTTGTCAGATGTTCTGAGCACTCCTCACCACCATCTGAGTTTGGCATAAACATTGCAAATCCTGCAAGTCACAGAAATTGGAGAGAACCAGGACGTGAAAGAATAATACAAAGTCAGTTCCTTACACACGACTTTGTAAACACAAGTGTCCAAGTACAGCACTCCCAGAAGCAGCTTGAACTCCTCTTTCTGAGGAAAAAGTCAATTCAAATTAAGATAGTTTTGTTTGCTAAGAAAGCCTCTGGTTCAGAGTTATTGAAAAGCGCTGAATTAAACCAGTTCCAAAAGGCTGGAGAATTTTCAGTTAAGAAAGACGTTTTGATCTGAAGTAATTCACCCCTTCTCTACTCAGAGTTATTTTTCAATAAACTTACTAGAGTTTTATAAATCAGGATGATGGATTTATGAGCTATTTCTTGTAACAGAATTAGAAACAGTTAACTGCAAGTGCATTATCCTAAAAAAAATATTAAATTCTACCATTTGGAAAGCCTGGTGTCAGGAGGGGTTTTTTGAGGGTGGGCGTCCTTGGCTAATCACGTCTTCTTTCTAACTCAAACCTTGCCAACTGTTTATAGTTGATTTGAAACCAAGAAAGCATCATTCCCCATACCTTTTGTTCTCAAGAGTTTTTACTTGTGGAAGATGAGGAAAATGACCATGTCAAGCCTCAGCATCAAATGACGACCAGTTATTCACCCGTGTGGTTCATGTATGGTACAAACTACTCAGTTAGCTGGATAGATAAATTAATTTCAATTTTCAATTAGCTTTCAGTCAGTTGGAACATCCTGAAGTGAACACCTCTAGTAGAATGGTAGCACTTAAAGTAGAATTTGGTAGCACCTGCATGCTACCAAAGTTCTACCTTTTAATCATAGAATCATTAGAACACTCTTATTTGGAAGGGATCCACAGAGATGGTCGAAGTCCAACTTTTGGCCCTATGCAGGACGCTACAAGAGTCACACCATGTGCCTGAGAGCATTGTCCAAATACTTCTTGAACTCTGTCAGGCTGTGACCGCTTCCCTGGAGGGCCTGTTCCAGTGGCCAACCTTTCCCTGTGTGAAGAACCTTCTCCTAATATCCAACCTAAACAACCCCTGACTCAGCTTCGTACCATTATCTTGAGTCCCGTCACTGGTCACAATAAGGACTGGTGTCTGCCCCTCCTCTTCCCCGCATGAAGAAGTTGCAGACTGCAGTGAGCTATCCCCTCCGTCTCCTCTAGGCTGAAGAGACCAAGTGACCTCAGCCCCTCCTCATACAGCTTTCCCTCCAGATCCTTCACCATTTTCGTTGCCCTACTTTGGACCTTCCCCAACGGCTTTATGTGTCTCTAATATTGTGGCACCCAGAACTGTCCCCAGCACTGGAGGTGAGGCTGCCCCAGGGCAGAGCAGAGCAGAGCAGGACAACCCCCTCCCTTGCCTGGCTGATGCTGTCCCCGATCGCCCCAGGACACCGGCGGCCCTCCTGGCTGCCAGGGGACTGTTGACTCATGTTCAGCTTGCCACAGACCAGGTCCCCCAGATTCCTTTTCACAGTGGTGCTCTCCAGCCTCTCATTCCTCAGTCTGTCCATACATCCAGGGCTGCCCCATCCAGGGCCGCCCCGTTCTGCCCTTGTTAAATTTTACATGGTTGGTGGTTGTCCATCTATGTCCCGGGTTGTCGTATAGGATGTGCACAAAGTATTCTATCACCATCTTCATGGACTGTTGAATCCAGGTGGGGCAGTGTTTTCCCAAACCCCCTCCCTCGGGGCCGTTATCTTCTGTTAATGGCCCATCAGATGCCTTGCCCATGACTCACAGGTAACTCCCTCCAGGAGCTCTCTCTGTTTAATGGGCCGTCAAGGACCCCCTGCATGACCCATCATGCCATTGTGAGATGCTCCGCCCAGGGGGAGGAACCAAGCATTCTCACCTGGATATAATCTGGGGTTTGGGACAGTACAGGGGGCCCTTACCCACTGGATTCCCAGAGCAACAGAGCTACCAGACCTTTCTACGGGATCACTGCTTCAAGAAGACCACCTCATCTGGACTGCTTCCATCACTCTGCTCAGGTTGTATTCTGACTCTGTCGGTGGTCTTTTGTATTATTGCATCTATTTTATTTTACTTTCTTTCCTTTCTTCCTATTAAATTGTATCTCTGACTTGGAGCCTCTCCTTTGCTTTGCCTTCAAACCGCTACAATCTATCTCATTTGTCAAGATCCCTCTGCAGAGCCTCTCTGCCCTCTAAGGAGTCCACAGCTCCTCCCAGTTTAATCTTGCCAGCAAACTTACTTAGTATTCCTTTGAATCCTGTGTCCAGGTGAAGGAATACGTGGAAGAGGATGGAGCCCTGCGGAACCCCACCAGTTGACTGGATGATAACCTGAGGTTTTTGTAAAATACATACTATTCTTTCCAAAGAAAACATCCCACTGCAGTTTCATAGTTGCCTTGAAAGGCGTACAAGAGGAGAGAACATTCCTCTGTAACTGTGCACAAATTATCAGAGAAATGTTACAATGTCAAATGTGTCATTTGAAGCACCAGCAAGCATACAGGAAAATACATTCTTTTCAGCCAAACTTTCATTCATTCATTCATGCATGCATTCATTCATGTTTAGCTCAAAGAGAGGCAAATCAGAATGCTGTGTAGTTTCTGCTTCATGCCCGTGCTGTGAGATGCATTTAATGTTTGAATAATATTTAACAACTAAATAACACCTTTTTCTATTTTTGTGAAAGCACATCTATTAGAGCATCACAGAAAGGCTGAGAAAATGCACACAGCCAAATTATATACTTGGTATTTAATTCAGATAAAAATGTATGTGAAAAATGCAACAAAAGTACTCCATCCTCTTAGTAACTATCTGGGAAAAAGCAACGCAACTTCACTTAAATGTCCCATCCAAAAGATAAGCTGGGTAATGATTCTGTCAAGCATTTGCAGTGAAACATAAAGTGAGGTAAAAATGCTAGAAATACACAGTCAGAGTGGCCCCCTTTCTTATATACCCTAACACCTCAAGACCCTCAGCAGCGCTTTCATCATTTCATGTCCCATTTACTGGAACAACCTTTCCCCGAGTGACCCATTTTTCATTGTGCCTCTCTTCCTAGAATGCCGTTGCTAAATTCATTTCCACTTCAGTTTTACAGCGCTGCCTGAGCTCTCCCTTCTCCAGTATGTCCTGTATAAAGTGGGGCCTGTGTCATCTTACATTTTACATTGACACATGGGACAACAGTACTGGTGAATTTTACAAAAATCCAAATGTTCCATGAAACAGATAGTACAGAATTTGTGTTGCTTGATTAATTTTGATGTCACACTCGTGATCTGCATTAGCTCACTTGAATTTTTTGCTGTTGGTTCCTATTTGCAATCCATATTCCCACAAATTTAGAGACTCTGCATTTTGACTTTTAAAACAGAACATTGAAATAATACACAGCAAAGCAATTCCCATTGCCTCTGAAAGTTGCAGATTTCTGTATGTCATGTCATAAGATAAACCGTTTTATTAGCTTGCTTTCTAATGACTGACTGCTTTTATCAACTTCTTATAAGTGAGTGCTTTTAAAAACTCCTATCACAGATAGTTCTCTTTAAATATGTCTGTTAAAAATATAATGTTTCCCAAGGTTGTACGCCACAGATATATACTTATTCTTGCTTTAAGACTTGAGCTATGTTGAATTTGAGCCTGAGTGAAAACGGCTTTCTCCTCCCTTTCTCTCTGTGTACGGAAACTTGTGTATGTTTCTATGTAGTCTATTTATATTGATTAATTGTATATTGCCCAATGCGCCAGAGACTGCCACTTGTGCTTTTAAATTCTAGAGGTTGTTTATCCTTGCAAGAATTGGTGAGCAAATCAACTCTTTTGGGCCCTGCTACATTACAGGATTGAGGTCAGCAAATTCCATTCCGTCAGTGTTTCTGAAGAAGTGTTTCCTCCAGGAATTTTGTGGCAGCGGTGTCCTGGTTTGTCCTACCACGGCATTGGTTCAGTTCTTCTATTTGTGTACTAAGTTGCAAATTAACTTTTAGGAACTGTTGAATTGTTCTTATAGAGTCACTCAAGATTCTGTGGATTAACGGAGGTTCAAGAAAAAGAGAACTGAAGTCCTATTAGACATTTAAAGCTGAGGAATTCACTCGGTGTTTTCACTGGTAATAACATCTTCACATTTACAAAAGAGTCAACAGTTTCCATTCCATATACCATTGAAATAGGACCTCCTTTGTAAAGTTTGTGCCAAAACATCTGTTATCTATACGCTTTTGAAGTCACCTGCCGTCATTTACTCTTTTAAACATCAATGCTGTTATTTGTCACAAATAACAAAGTGACTTAGAGTGTTTTAATTCATTGGTTATTGCTGAGAGAAATGTATATTCTATGCTCTTTCCCAAATTTATTCTGCCTATTATATGACAAACATAAAGTCATAAAAATAGAAGGAAATCTAATTGCTGCTTGCAGCAGGTAAATCCTTCCATCTTATTCTTTGTCCCCACACAACTATCCAAGACGGTTTTCTAATATAAAATGTGGTAAGCGTAACGTACATCCGTGTATTTTTCTTCCATATAATGCACTGTTTCTGGATTTTGTGACTAGGTTTTAGCTGTGAAATAGGAGTGAAAAAGAGTTCTAGCTAATAGCAAGCTCCGTTTTTAAAAGCCAAGACAAGGAATTGGAACACTAAGGATTCCTGCTCTGATCTCCCAGAATGACATTGTGATCAGAGAAATTTGGTGTAGCTGCTTATATTTTTTTTATTTTATGTAATGAGGAAACAAGTCCTGAAGTCTTAAGAATTGTTCGCAAAGGACTTTGAAGTGCTCGGATGGCCAGTGCCCAGTGATCTCCCCTTGTGTGCATTATTGTGTTATGGTTCATGGCATGAGAAGCATTAACACTCAGGAACTGTCACCCGAGACAGTGGGATACAAAAAACACCACGCAAACCCTGAGCGTCTGTCGAGGATGGAACCAGAGCTCCCCTGGTGATCTCCGTCTCCCTGCTGGTGTCATCTGCACCCTTGCATGTCAGCAGTAAGATGGGTGGCAGTTAAGCTCCTCAGTTTTTTTAATATATCAGCAATCGGCAAGTTTCACTTACCCCACAGCTTAATATTACGGCTCCGTTAAATCCCCCAAATCGTACTCAAATGCCCCAAATGATACCTAAGAAACACAACAGTGACGTGACTTTAATGCCCAAACTAATGGGCTTGGTGAAGGTGCCAGGCTCCATATCAGTAATGAACTGAAGCAAGAAAATACTAAATTATGATCCTTTATTTGAATAATGACAAAAATATGTAACACAGAAACGGTGTGAGGAAAAGTGACACGGGAAGTCCACTAAGAACTACAACACTGAGGAAAACACTTTGATTTTGCTCAGCAATTTAGCAAAAACCAGAACGATATCAAAATCTATATTTATTCTTTAAGCCTTTTTTGCCAAAAAAGAAGCCTGTAGACATTTTTCTGTCGTGGCTCTTGCTCTTAGGAGCACAGGTCATGGCTTCCCTAGGGCAAAGAAAAGACCTGAGGATCCTTTGCCTACACTTGGTGTGGGGAACTTCAGGGGTGGCTTCAGTGAGAAGCTGCCAGAACCTTCCCCACGTTTGATGGAGGGAATTACAGTTGACTTTGAGATGAACCTACTCCTGGCCAAGGCCAATCTATCAGCAAAGCTGGGAGCATTTCTGGGACAACACGTTAAAGAAGGCAGGGGGGAAAAATAAGACACACACAACAAGAAAGGAGAAATTCAGATGTGGGTTCTTTCTCTTCATCCTGCTCTGGTTTGATTGGCAATAAAAGAAACTGATTTCCCCAAGTTTCTTATCAGGCAGAAAATATCAGAGTTTCACATCCAAATTTTGTTGTCTGGAAGAGGACAGGAGGGGGAAAATGACACTTCCCTAATTGGAGGTACATCAGTCTTTCTGAAACTCAGAGCTCCGGACAGCACGAAAGGCTGTTGTTTTTCGAGCCATGGATTTCTGCAACTCAAGGGTGGGATTTGCAGAACATACAAACTATTTGCTTTGAAGCACACCATTTTTAGGGAGAGTGGCCGCTTAGTTGGCCGAGGGGTGAGCGTGTAACAAGCAAGCTGGGGAGGAAGCAAGATCTGCTTTTCCATAATATTAGGCAAGAAAGCAGTCAAACCAGCGGGGTTTTGCCATATCTGGGAGCTATGCATTAAAACAAATGTGAAGGCCATCAGTAGGAAAGAGTAATTCTGTTCATGCTAGTCTCTTAGAGGACAAACACAGTCTTTTGAGATGAGCATCTAGCCTCTTCAAGGGAGCTGGAAGGACGTCGTAGGAATTGTGCATTAAGTTTGCTAATGAGCTGCTGGTGTGCTGTCCCCATCAAGTGCCCTGAAAGACATCGTGTTTCTCTGAGTTTCAAAGAAGGAGTGTTGAGGGGAGACACTGGTCAGCTCAGTACCCCACAGGAGGAAAAACATCATGTGACGCGATCAGGCAGCAGACAATTTACAAAAGGGGGCAGGATGAATGCCGCCACTCGGAGAGAAAGCTTTGCACTTGCTTCTCCACTCAACCACTTGCAGCCTCTTGCTCCTCTCAGAGACACAGGAGAAGCAGGGGCAGCAGCAGGAGTCCTGCTGCTTCTCCAGTGCAGCCAATGTGCTCTGGGCCCTTGGACAGAGCCAGGCTCCTGCACACATTCAGCTGGAGGCACCTTCCAGAGAAGCACAAAGAAGACCCAGAGCTGTCCCTGCTCTGCTTTGTCCCGTCCACAGGACTGACGAGAAATGCCCCACCGCAAAGGTGCTCAGGGCACACCTGCAGCAGGAGAAGTCCAAGAGGCCAAGGTGGCACATCCCTGTTTGTGTCCCCTGGCTCCCCTGGGGTTCTACATGGAATGTTGGGCTGTGCCCGTAGCAACCGTCATTGTCTCGTGCTCCTGTGGCCGTTGGTGGAACACTGGCAGAGCAGCAGCAGCAGCAGCAGCAGCAGCAGCAGCAGCAGCAGCAGCAGCAGCAGCAGCAGCAGCAGCAGCAGCAGCAGCAGGATCTGCTCCTGGCTGTCCCTGACCACGCACCTGCCAGTGCTGCCATTTCTGGCACAGCAGTGCCACATCTGGCCTCGGCATCCACATCGTTGTCTCCTCTTCTGCTGCCAGACATCCCCACAGCACTTGGGGACTGTCAAAGGTAACAAAATCCCCTCTCACCACCAATGGCAGGAGGCTCCACTTGGCTGTCCCAGCAAGCACCACAGACATGGTCTGTGCTCACTCTCCCCACACCAGCTTAGCCATGAAAGCAGGGTGCAACTTGTGTAGGAATAATGGTGCCTCCAGTGGAAATACACACCTTTCCACAGAGGATGTAGAGAGCTGTCTTGGTGCACTTTCAGACACTCGTCCACTGATGACCTGATTTAAGGTTCTTGGTACCCATTTAAGTCCCCAAACTCTGTTGTGGTGATCCCAAAACAATCTGCTCATTACTGAGGAGTTCAGGGCTTCAGTGTCAACAAATCCTCTTAGGCCCTGCCAACGCTCACATCACCTGCAAAGCTTTCAAAGCCAGAATGATGGCACTTCTCCTCTGCCATCCCTCTTGTGCAGGGCATGGAAGCAGTTGGCCACGCTTGTCCTCCAATCCTGGCTGTCACCTACATAAATGCCCTGCTTTAAGCAAGGCTCATAAACTTAATTATTTCCATCACTCACAGATCCTTTACATGTTAACATTTTTATAGCTTTTTTGTTTCCACCTGCCTTGCAGCTCCTTTCTAGACAACTTCCCTGCCATCTTTTGGGGTCTTCTCCCTGACCCTGAGACTGAAGGGAGCAGTGTGTGCCCTTCTGCTTCCCCTCCTGAGGACACGGCAGACTGCCAGAGGCGCCTGCCTGGCAAGTTGCAAGTGAAAAAGGCAGCAATTGCAGCCAGCCGAGGGCACCTGGGACAGAGGAGTTTGTGCTTTGCAATGAGGAGGATGAGAAGGAAGGCTACCAGGATACGTTGGCAGAATGATTTCTATCCGGAGCACTCTTTTGATCTCTTCCAGGTGGAAAGGAGAGGCACGATGAAAAGGAAAGCAAGAGCGAGAATCTGCATTCGGCCGTGAGTTTGGGCATAGGGATTAAAGGAGGGCAACTTGAGCAATGGCAAAGAGGAGGAGGAGAAGTGCTCTTTAAGCCTTGGGCCGGGATTGGTTCAAGCCTGTGGCTCCACGGGATGTGTCTTTTGAGCCCTTGCCTTTCTTCCCTCCGCTTCCTTCTCCCTTTAGACGCATCAATGTTGGCAGCGACTTTCAGAGCGAGCTCCCTGAGCTGCAGAGCACACCGCCAAGTGAGGATGAAGAGCCCGCATCCCTGGTGTGGAAGCCTTGGGGGAAGACGACTGACCTGGAAAATCCTGACAATGGTAGCTGTCCAGCATTGCTTCCCCCCGTGAGATCCTGGGGTGTGTCAAACACTCCTGTTTTGGTAAAAAGGCAGCTTTCTGCATGTTCTGCTTCTCTCCTTGTCTCGCCCGTCTTCCCTCGTGGGAGTGTTAGAGGCAAGGAGAATGCTCTGTTTTTGCAGCAGAGCAGGAAAAAGAGCCACCTTCCTGCTCCCCTAATCTCTCAGGGGCATTTTCCACCGGAAGAGGGGAGACTGGCCACCGCTCCCGATGCCAAAAGGCTCTTGGAGGGGAGAGGCAGCACTCCATGGCCCTTGGTTCAGCTGCCCCTTTCTCTGCTCTCCTTCCCGCTCTCTCCAACCGGCTGTCTTTAGCTCTTGTGCTCTCCTTCTGCCTTTGCCCTTTCTTAGCTCGAGCCTGACCTAGGCCGGCTTTTTGTTGTGCTTGCAGTCAGAGAACTCCTGGACATGGCCAGCTCCCGTGGCCTTCCCGGGGCACAGGCTCGGCTGGAGCTGGCCCTGCACTGCCTGCACCAGGCCCGCGGCAGCGTTCCGGTAAGGAGCGGCTCTTTGGGCACAGGGAAGGGAGCACAGGCAATTCATCAGGCCTGGGCCCTGGGACAGCCTTTCCTGGCTGCTCTTGGACGAAGGCAGGGAACAGGAAGCAGAGCACTTGCTGCCTGCTTGTCCCTTCCAGCTGCCTCAGGCCTGAGCCCAAATGGCTCCAGCAGGGAGAATCTCTGTCCTGGGGGCAGCGGCGGAGGCTCCCACAGCTCACTGCCTTGTAAATCTGGACATCTGGGTGCTCTAAGACATTTGGGGCTGCATTGAGGGGAAATTCCCAGAAGCCTCAGCCAGCTGAGGCAATTTTGGGTGCAGGAGGAGAACACTCATGGAGTTTGAGAGCAAAATATGCATCTCTCGGGGAGCAGGATCAAAGGGTTGGGCAGCAAAAAGGAGGGCTTGGGAGCAAATCCCAATGTTTGACCCACACGAGATCCCGTGGACTGAATCCCTGAAGCGGTAAAGGAGCTGAAAGTCAGCATTGATGGGTTTTGGCTCCTTCTGACGTGGTGGGGAAGCTAAAGCCTTTTCCCCTTTGGTCTTGCAGGAGGCTCTGGAGATGTTGCTCTCGGGGGGGCCTCCCACAGCCCAAGGCCATCCCTTGGCTGATTATCATTACGCAGGTAAGCAAAGCAGAGCTTGTTCCTTCCCTGACACGTGCTGCCATCCCCTCCATTGCCATGCCCAGCATTTAGGCTTAAACAAGTAACAGCAGCACAAGGTCTGGCCTTCTCTGGGGCTGGGGAAAGCAGCAGCATCTTCTCCTTCAGCTTGACCTGTTCTCCATGGTTTGTTCCCTGGGGAATGCCTGCTCTTGTCTTCATGACTTTCCGAGGAGCAGACAGGTGCACAAGTGAATGATGGATGGCGCCAGTTTCATTTTGGTGGCCAGCGGGATCTACTTCAAGTGGATGGAGGGATCCATTGACCTGCTGCTTTTGATTGCCAGGCTCTGACAGATGGACAGCTGAGGAGAAGGAGTCCTTCCAAAAGGCTTTGCACACCTGTGGCAAGGATTTTCATCTCATCCAGAAGCAGGTAAAGCCAGAGGACTTTCTTTAGCCTAGCACATCATCAGAAGGAAATGCTGATCCTTTCCGCTACCAAATACTGCAATTCGGCCTCTCTCTTCTCAAATGCCAAAAGTATTCAAGTCATCCTGAAATGGGACATCAAAGGCCTGTGTGAAAGTGCTGATTCTGCCTCTCCAGCCCTTTTCTCCAAGCTCTTTTGGAAGAGCAAGCTTTCCTTTCAATTCCGTCACATTTGTCTCCTAGCTGTGCTGCTGCTTCCACAACGCATTGTGCTGGGATAACTGCAGTGAACGGGGGAAAGGAAAACTGTGCCCGATGGATTTGCTGTTGATCTGCGCGTGCCATCTCTTCCCACATAGCGTCATACGTGGTTTACTACATTGCATAGTGCCTCTTTGACTCCCTGTTTCTTTTGTTTTGCACCTTACTCAAGTCACTCCGTCATCTGATTTCCTACTTCACTCCATCCTCTCCTTTTTCCCCAATGCACCCTACAGGCATGGCCATTGTAGATTCCTTCTTTTTCTCTTCCCAACAGATTCAGAGTAAGACTGTGGCCCAGTGCGTGGAGTACTACTACTCCTGGAAAAAAGACCAGAAAGTTGCCAGCATTCTTGCTGCTCAGGTAAGAAAATCAAGATGTGCCAGGAGGGTCAGCAAACTGGGACAAGGGTGCAAAACCTGCTGGCGAGCCCTGCCAGACGCCGCTCTGCCAGGGTTACATTGTCCCACGAACTGGACAAGGCACAGCAGATGCTGCCCAGGGCTCCGTTGTGCCGCTGCCATGAAATAAGGGATTCTGGAAGATAACTTTGACCCAGCAAAGCAGCACCATCACCAAAATGGGCTTTGACACTCTAGAGACTGGTTTCTCAAGGGCTGGTGCCCTTGCTGATTCCAATCAGATTCTTCGTTCCCCACTGCTTGCTAACATCAGGAATCCTGGCTGCACTCATGCAGATGCTGCAGATTTTCAGGGATCTTTTGCAGCACCCCAGCATCATCCCCAGAAAGGAGCTGCCGGCGCTGTGGCTCTGCTAAAACTTTCCTTCTCGGCAAACCTGAGTTTGGTTCACAGAGACAGAGAGAGAGAGAGAGATTAGTTAGGGTAGCAGAAACTGGGTAACAATGTGTCTTCACTAATTGGACCGAATTTCAAAGCCATTGCCAGGGCATTTGTGGAGGAAAAGTAGGGACAAATTGATGGTAGGCAGAGACGTATAAGTAAGAAAAGTAGAACTCTAGATACCCGCAGACTGATCACACCCCTCCGGGCAGTGGAAAGGAGGTGTTTTTTCCTCCCCGTGCTGTGTTTGCACCCTGCCACAGCCCACCACCAAATCCAGCCGTCTTCTCAGCTCTTTAGGGGGTGGAGGAATAGGCTCGGGCCAAGAGAGTTTTGCGCTGGGCACCGCGACTTCCAGCTTTGCGAGAGGAAGCAGAAATTGATGAGGATTCTTTGATTTGCAGAGTGCGAGCAAGGCCAAGAGGAGCAACAGCCCTGCCACACAGGAGGATGGGCAGACAGGGAAGAGAAGCCGCAGGAGGGCCCGCACCGCGGACTGTCCCTGCTGCGCGCCACCCCAGCCGGCGGGAGGCCCCTTTCCGTGCAGGCAGTGCCAACGGTGCGCAACTTCTTCCTCTCTCTGCTCACAGCGCGGCCCTTGCGTCTAAAACAGCCTCACCCTTTCCCAAGGCACCACAGGGGAACCTCAGGACACTTGCAGGATCGCCCCTCGCTGCCCCGCCCAACCTTACAAGCCACTTTAAACCCCAAAGAGCTCAGTTAAACCCCAGCATTCAGAATGAAACCTGGCCGTGCCCCAACAAGACACAATCCATACAAGCAGGAATAGGCGCAGCAAAGCTGGGTTTGATGGTGCTGACCAAAGTCAGACTGGGACGGAGTGAAAGGAGGAAAAAATTTGAAGGCAGTGAGAGAAGAAAGATCAGATTCATGGTGATGATCAATTTTCAAATGCGTCCCAGCCTGAAAAGACAGAAATTCCTAGAGAAATGGAGGTCTCGCAATTTGGTTTAGTGGTGTGCCTTGGATGACCGACGGCTGGTTTGTTTCCTGTCTCGCAGGGTGTTTAAAACCAAAAGAGGAAGGCGCGAACATAAGAGAAGATGTCACCCGCAGAAGGAAGGAGAGCCTCCCGCCAAGAAGAAAAGACCAAATGAGCCCTGCCCTTGTCCAGGGCTAGCAAGAGTTAGCCTCCATAGGGACTAGATAGAAATAAGATTGGTTTTTAGGCTTTTAGGGCTGTTTATCCTTAGATTTAGTTGACTGGATAAACATTTCTCAGTTTATTAGTTAATATTCATCAGCATTCTTCAAGATTTACTATTCTTATTAGATTTAGCAATAAATGGAAGAGGTTTGGTGTTGTTCACTCTGCTTCGTCTTTTGTCATTTTGTCTCCGTTAAGAAAATATCTGTCTTTCCCACTGAATCAAAGTTGGTTCCATTTGGCCTTGCTGTCTGGATCAAATTGCTCAAGCCGCGTCTCTTCCATTTGTTTGGTGTTGCAAACACAACATTAGCCCTGAGGGAAGAATCCGGGCACGGGCGTCCTCCCGCAGGCCCAGCCCCTTGCTCAGCGGGCAGCACTTCCAAAGGTGTGTCCCCATTCCTGCCAATGGAATAACAGTGGGATTTCATCCTTTGTTTCCTAAACATCTCAGCTGCGAGTGGAAAGGGAGGCTTGGTTTAATTCAGTGAAGTGGATCTAAATGAATGCTCTTGTCTCCTTTGACTTGGAAGGATAAAAGCTCAGGGGTTTTAGTCCTTTTTGTCACCAAGCAACAGCGCTTTCTTTCATTTTGGTGGACAGATGGACTTGACCATCTTGGAGGACTTTTCCAACCTCTCGGACCCCATACAGTGAAGATGCACATGCACAAAGAAATCAGGAGCTCAGGTTCAGTTGCTCTTTAAAGGACCAGCTCCCATTCTGGTCCTCGACCAACCTCCTGAGCTAAAGCAAAGCAGGTGTGAACATTGTCCTCTCACTCGTCACAGCTTCGCGATTGGCACCAAAGAAGCATCAAGCTCACTCCTTTCTCTGGCCCAGTGAATGGCACAGCCTTGCAAGGTCCTGGGAGCAGGGGCTGGGGAGGATGGGAAGGGGGCAGGGAGAAGGGGAATTGCCGGGCTGGTTCTGGGATGATGCCAGAAGCTTGGCCTTGTCTGATGGAGCCAATGCAGGTGGCATTCGGAGCCTACAAAGGATTTCCTTTGCAGTGGGCCTTGTTAACAGCGGCCCCCTCAGTTGCTCTGCGTGTGTGTGTACCAAGCAGGCTGGGAAGGAAGTAAGATTTGCTTTTGCCTGACATTAGGCAGGAAAGCAGTCAAACCGGCTGGGTTTTGCCATATCTTGGAGCTAAGAATTAAAACAAATGTTAAGGTCATTATCGTGAAAAAGTAAATCTGTTAGTGATAGTCTTTTAGAGGAAAAACACAATCTTTTGAGATGAATATGGGACTTCCTCAAAGGACCTGGAAGAAAATCATAGGAATTGTGCCTTAAGTGTTTAAATCTGCGTTAGCTGTAAAGCAATTGTCAGTCCCACAGACTTTTATTCTCAGCATTTTTGAGGTTTTGAGTGATTGAGGTATGAGGTTTTGATCCTTTTTTCCCTACTAAGTTCCATATTACTTTGATCTGCTCTTTATTTTTAGGATGTACTTTTATGTGCTTCTAAACAAAAGCTTACTATAAAACCCAATCATCTTCAAAGAATAGGAAAAGACAAGTTTCAATACTGTCAGACAGTATAGACAGTATTCTAGTCTTTGTATGTTGGAGGTAGCCATTTTATTATATTTTACAGCTCTTGTCTTGTAGCCATGAGAGACTCAACATTTAGATATTCTCATGTGCCTATCTTCTAACAGTTGACATTAATTGTTTTCCTATTAAATCCGTTGCTTCGTATCTCTTCCTGTTTTCATAGTATTTCTTCAGCTAAATAACTTTCTAGGTTTATAAAAAGAGTCTCTATTAGTGTCGTCGTTTGAAAGACAGGATTATAGAATATACATTTCTTTCAGCAATAACCAATGAATTAAAACACTCTAAGTCACTTTGTTATTTGTGACAAATAACAGCATTGATGTTTAAAAGAGTAAATGACGGCAGGTGACTTCAAAAGCGTATAGATAACAGATGTTTTGGCACAAACTTTACAAAGGAGGTCCTATTTCAATGGTATATGGAATGGAAACTGTTGACTCTTTTGTAAATGTGAAGATGTTATTACCAGTGAAAACACCGAGTGAATTCCTCAGCTTTAAATGTCTAATAGGACTTCAGTTCTCTTTTTCTTGAACCTCTGTTAATCCACAGAATCCTGAGTGACTCTATAAGAACAATTCAACAGTTCCTAAAAGTTAATTTGCAACTTAGTACACAAATAGAAGAACTGAACCAATGCTGTGGTAGGACAAACCAGGACACCGCTGCCACAAAATTCCTGGAGGAAACACTTCTTCAGAAACACTGACGGAATGGAATTTGCTGACCTCAATCCTGTAATGTAGCAGGGCCCAAAAGAGTCAGTTGATTTGCTCACCAATTCTTGCAAGGATAAACAACCTCTAGAATTTAAAAGCACAAGTGGCAGTCTCTGGCGCATTGGGCAATATACAATTAATCAATATAAATAGACTACATAGAAACATACACAAGTTTCCGTACACAGAGAGAAAGGGAGGAGAAAGCCGTTTTCACTCAGGCTCAAATTCAACATTGCTCAAGTCTTAAAGCAAGAATAAGTATATATCTGTGGCGTACAACCTTGGGAAACATTATATTTTTAACAGACGTATTTAAAGAGAACTATCTGTGATAGGAGTTTTTAAAAGCAGTCACTTATAAGAAGTTGATAAAAGCAGTCAGTCATTAGAAAGCAAGCTAATAAAACGGTTTATCTTATGACATGACATACAGAAATCTGCAACTTTCAGAGGCAATGGGAATTGCTTTGCTGTGTATTATTTCAATGTTCTGTTTTAAAAGTCAAAATGCAGAGTCTCTAAATTTGTGGGAATATGGATTGCAAATAGGAACCAACAGCAAAAAATTCAAGTGAGCTAATGCGGATCACGAGTGTGACATCAAAATTAATCAAGCAACACAAATTCAGTACTATCTGTTTCATGGAACATTTGGATTTTTGTAAAATTCACCAGTACTGTTGTCCCATGTGTCAATGTAAAATGTAAGATGACACAGGCCCCACTTTATACAGGACATACTGGAGAAGGGAGAGCTCAGGCAGCGCTGTAAAACTGAAGTGGAAATGAATTTAGCAACGGCATTCTGGGAAGAGAGGCACAATGAAAAATGGATCACTCGGGGAAAGGTTGTTCCAGTAAATGGGACATGAAATGATGAAAGCGCTGCTGAGGGTCTTGAGGTGTTAGGGTATATAAGAAAGGGGGCCACTCTGACTGTGTATTTCTAGCATTTTTACCTCACTTTATGTTTCACTGCAAATGCTTGACAGAATCATTACCCAGCTTATCTTTTGGATGGGACATTTAAGTGAAGTTGCGTTGCTTTTTCCCAGATAGTTACTAAGAGGATGGAGTACTTTTGTTGCATTTTTCACAGACATTTTCATCTGAATTAAATACCAAGTATATAATTTGGCTGTGTGCATTTTCTCAGCCTTTCTGTGATGCTCTAATAGATGTGCTTTCACAAAAATAGAAAAAGGTGTTATTTAGTTGTTAAATATTATTCAAACGTTAAATGCATCTCACAGCACGGGCATGAAGCAGAAACTACACAGCATTCTTAATGTGTTGTTATGAATACTGCAAATCAAAGAAGAAATGCTTTACAGTGAAATTACCCTTTGGAGCAGAAATTCCACAAAACTAGAATTCTTGCTTCGAAATTCTGCACGTTTTGTTCTGTATCACTTTGGGTTTTTTATCATTCATATTTTCACTGATTTTAAGTACGGATTTTCTTCTGAGTTGTTGTTGGGGGTTAGGTTTGTTCCTTCTTTCTCTAAAGAATTTTTTCCCCACAAGTTACCAAGGAAACCAAGTGTTGGATACTTGAGAGTACTTAACTGAAACAAAGAGGTGGACAAAAGGTGGAAGGGGGAGATAACGCAGGTAAAAGACAAAGCTTGAGGCAGCTGCGTGCTTTTCTTCTTCCGGCGTTCGGGGAGACGCGTGTCTGTGTCTGCCGCTCCTCGAGGAGCTCAGCCGCCGCAAAGCACGCCGAGTGGAGAACGGCTGTTGCTGGCTGGAGGAGTTTCACTGTGGCCAAAGGGATCCAGTCCTGGGAAATCTACTATCACCGGTTCGACCTGAATCCTGAGTTTTCCCTGCCACTCGCGGAAGCTGGGCCGCTTTTCTGCCTCGCCTTCAGCTTCTTCGGCGCTGCTCCTCTTGCTGCAGCGTGACCCTGCACCCCCTGCGCTGCCGGGACATCCTGCCCCTGCCTGCCGGGACACCCTGCCATCCCAGCTACCAGCCCGGGACTTTTTCACTGTTTCAGCTTGGTGCTCTGAGGATCCTGCAGGGACACCGAAACCAAACTGCCCTGGGTTTTGTGAAACAAAGCCCTCAAGGTTCTTGGTACTGTTGTCGTTTGTCATTAATGCTGTAGTTGTTTGGTGGGGGGGGGAGTTTTTTTGTGTTTGTTTGCTTTGTATTACATACTAGTAAAGAACTGCTATTCCTATTTCCCAAATCTTTGCCAAAGAGCCTCTGATTGCAATTTTACCTAGCAGATACCTGTCTTCCTAAACCAAGACAGTTATATAGCATGAAAAAATAAGTGATTTTGAGTAACAGTCATAGTTTTTATCAAAAAATATTAACTCCTTTGGGTCTAAGAATATACTTGTCTATACTTTTTCTAAGAGATGCTTAACAGGCTGGTACCTTGTTTCAAAGTAAGTTTCTTTCCACCAACCAGATCATATAGCTTCTGGTTACTGTTTTTTAAATTAAACTCAATAAAAGTGGCACCTCATGTATGAAACACCTACCAAAGGCTAACGTTTAGAAAATGGAAAAGGGTTTAGGGCTTTCGAGGCAAATGTGTTTTCAGAACAAAAATAATAGTTCATGATACCATCTTTTGCTGGCTTATGACAATTTAGACTATGCTCGAGGTATGCTCAAGATATTGATAATCTAAGATATTAATAATACACTAGTAGATAAAAAAATCAAACCTTAATTTCTGCTAGAAATGCCATGACACTTGTCAAAGACAGTAATTTAGCAAATCGTTATACCCGGTTTTGAGCTGTACTCCAGCACTCTCAGTGGTTTGAGAAGTTTACAGTTATTTCAGTGTTCTATCATAGATTCCTGAGTCCTCAATTCATAAGTCATTTACTGGAAGAGAGATAGAATTCTCCAAGGGGAAAACTTGCTTTGCATTGATTCACAGTAGTTCAGTAGTACACACATACTTCTAAATGTTTTTTATTCTGTGAGAACACAAGCTGGAGCAGAGCACTCTGCTTGCACTACAGCTATGCCACACAGAAATAATGGTACCCTACGATATTTTAAATAATTTGGCAACCGACTTTAATAGATCTGCACTAAGTATGTACTCTATCCATAACTCTTTATCCACATAAATGCCAACAGTATTATCTATTTCATCCTTATGGAAAGACAGAAGCAAGAATGTCTTTGGCAAAATGTTCACTTTGTCAGTGGCCAGACTTTTTCACCATGGTCTTGCATGTTTTTTCTCCAGCACTTCAGATCTCTGTTTACTAAAAGGATGATTTACCACTTACAGCTGCTAGGTTATTCTGAGCTTTGAATTTTCAAGTATGGGCTAGAGCTTGCGGCCCATTTGTACTCTGCTATTTCACAGAGAATAAGATACCTGTGGAATAGGTGTGCTTTAGCATGCCTACCAACAGCAGTTCAGCACCGGTGCCATGACCTTTAATGTCAAGCACTTTTCTGAAGTTCTGGATTTCTTTGTCTCTTCATTTCAGAAAACGTTAAAGTTTATCCACACATAGAAACTTTTTTGCTGTCATTTGTAATTATCTTATCACGGACATAAAAGGCTGCATGGTCAATAAAGGCGATGGGTTGGAATGGAAATCGATAGACACCTTAGCTAATTCTACACTTTAATGTAAAGAGCATCTTTGAAAAGTAGAGGAAAAACATTCATTCATTTATTTATTTTAAATGGGAGACAAAGGGACGTGACTCTAATGAGAAAATCCTTCCTCGTGAATTGCAGGTTTTTTTGGCATGTAACCTCCTGAAGAACTTTAAACTTTTGAGCTAATAACACAGTCCTTCTTCCCTTCTATGCAACGCTTCAGAGAAACAGGCTTTTTTTCAAAGGCAGAAAAGGTACAGAGAGTTTCTCCCCACTTTTGATATGCTTCCAGTGATGCTTGCATCAGCCACTGAACAAACTAACTTTTGGTAACATTTTAAAGATTTTCATTAAAACGCTGCTGTAAATAACAGATCAGGGTCACAACAAAACAACTCACCTGGTTCCCGTTTCTTTCCAGCAACTAAATTTAGCGAAGCACCTCTGTTCTTTGCTGTCTTCTGTGCCCTTTTTAAAAAATAAATCTATTAAAGAATCAGTACAAAATTGAACCGATGTTGAAATACTTTCCTTTAGAGATCTGTGATGCCTTAAAGAAACAGTATTTTTTGTCGTGGAAGTGTGCACCGAACTACAGTTACTGAAAGGAGAGAGCAATTTAACTGCATTTTTAACGTTCAATAGACTCTTTTTCTAATTGGCTTTAAATCTGAGCAGGCACAAGTTTAACAAATAATTTATGTTTCTTATTCAGAGACAGCCTAATAATCTGCGTGCTGAATTCTGTCATTTTTCGTATCCATAATTTGCCCCTTCTGTAAAGGAGCCTCTGAAATTAATGATGAGCGGGTAGTTTTTTCAGTTCTTCCAAAATGCTTTTTCTTTTAAGGATCGGATTTACAACCTGTTAGGTACGTCAAAGGGCAAATTCAGAGGGACAATTCTTTATTTTTAAAACAATACATTTTTAATATAAGCCTTTGTGCAGTAAATTTCTCCCATTTCAAACTTTGCTAAGTTTACAGTCGTGTGCACGAAGAGCTAGCAGAAGCTTCCAGAGGTGTTTTCTTGTCCATTCCCACTGCTTCATCAGTGCCTGCACACCTTTAGAGTACGCAAGGAAGATACAATTGATCTTCCAAAAGTCAACTGGTAAATGAGTGTGTGTTGGAGGTTGGACGCTGGCCAAATGCCAGTGCCCCCCAAAGAAGCATTTACTCCTTTTCCTCTGCTCTAGATAACCAGAGGAGGGGAAAAGAAAACACTTTAATGGGATTCATGAGTTGAGGTAAGGATGGGGAAGAAACACTCCAAGAGCGAAAAAGGCTCAAACATTAAAAGATAGAAAGAAAAAATGATAAACCGTATTAAAAGAAGATAATGAGAACTAAAAGAAAACTTTAGAACACCTTTCCCAGCGCTTCTTTCTTTCCCACCAACAGCGCAGGGAGACAAAACATGAGATTTTTAGTCAGTTGGTTACTTCCAAAGATCTCTCTTCGGTTCGCTTAGCGAGAGGAGTGTCCTTTGCTATCCCATGGGGTCTTTCTCACAGGAGACAGTTCTCTGCGAACTTTTCCACTGTGGTTATCATTTTCATGAGTAGCAGTCTCGCCCAAAAACCAGCTGAAACACAACTCCCTCCCACGGGCAAAAACAGTCATCCCATAACTCCTTTTTTTTCATGGGTCATTTAGTTCATGGGGTTTTGTTTTTAAGGATGAGCTGCTCTAGTATAAGAGCAAGGGTCTTCTTTTTTCTATCTCTAAAAGCAAGAGTTCTCTCTGTCTCTCTCGCTCTCGCTCTCTCTCTGTTCAAACCTCTCACCAGATCACAGCTTCTCAGCATCCACACGTTCCAGGATGAGCACCTTTTCCACATGGGTTGTGGGGGGATTGTGCATCCCCCCTCCCCCCCCATGCTCTTCATGAATTTTAGGGGAACAGTTTGTTGTGTTGTAGTCCTCACCACGGCTTGCAGACGAATCTCAGCTCTGATGCTTGGAGCACCTCTTCCTAGCCCTTCCTCATTTGCAGCAACCTTAGTGTCTCCATATCATTCTCCTCACGTGTTTTCACCTTCTCCTTTTCTCCGACTCAGGAGAGAACTGGTGTCTGTAGGTTCATTTGTTGTCGAGTTCTATCAAGTGAAACAGTTTTTACAGAGTTTTCCAGCACTGAAAGGTTGATCTTGTCCAGGCTCTGCGTCAGGGACTCGCTCGCTGTGCTTCTTGCTGCAGGCCACACGATCTTTGCCGACGCAGCACGAGCTGCGCCGGCCGTGGGCTCCACTCAGAGCCCCTCCTCCTGTGGAGTGCTGAAAAAACGAAAAAAAGCTGCCCGGCCATTTCTGTACTTTGGTTTGCAGTGTGGCAGGTTGGAAGCAGCCAGGCAGGCCAAGTCTATTGCTGGCTGTGCCAGGACAGTGGTAGCTGCGTGGCCACTTCGGGCCCTGGCCGCTCTCAGTCTCGGCTGGGAATCACTCCCGGCATGGGCCGCGTGGTTGCTCGTGGAACTGGGATAGCCCCCAGTGGCATGGCCACTGGAAAAGGGACTAGTGGGCTCTGCCAAGAGGGGCCCAGCTGGTCTCCTCTGTTGGAGATGAAAATTGAACAGGAAAGTCTTACAGATACGGATGCTTAGCAGAAGGTTCATTGGAAACAAAAGCAAGTTTTGCCACAGAAGAATAAAAGAATGTTTAGGTTAGGAATTGCTGGGTTAGTTGTTACTGGACAAAGGTTAAGATGAGTACGAAGAAAACTTCTGTGGTTAAGAGCAAAGGATGTGTCGTCTACAAACAAAACTTTGTTTTGACCAAGTAAAGAGAAAAACCTAGGCAAACAAAAGCGTGTTTATACCAAGCAGAAAAAAAGGTCTAAGAATTTTTCACTGCAAGAAAACAGAAAAACAGCTTTAAGCTTAAAATGGAACATACTAACTCAATGTGATTGGATAGTACAAACCATAATATGGTAATTATAGTAGTTACGATAGGCTATAGGCAAACGTAAAGGTATTGTGCATGATGCTGATTGGTTTCTATGTATTAAGATGCTCAGTAGAGAAAACTATATAACGCATTGTGACCAGAACTAAAGTGGCTTCAGTTGTTGCCTATAAGCTGATGCTGACCGCTATAGGCTTGGCTCTGTTACCCACCACCCATGACTACTGTGACTTCAATCTGTGAAATAAACAGCACCTTTAAAGAGCCGCCTGGAGTCCCGTATCTCTCGTTCAGGCTCTTACACCCTCACCTGTCCTCAGAGGTGAGGGAGAAAGAGAGCTTCCCATGGCTTTGTCTTTCTTGAAAACGTTCTCACAGAGGCATTACCAGCTTTTCTACTTGCCTTAGCAGCATGTCTGTTCTCAGAGCCAGCCAAGGATTGGTGTTCCCAGGCGTGGAGGAAGCTTTTAGCAGCTTCTCACAGGAAAAATCACTTCTGTGGCTGGCTGCTTCCCTCCCCACCAAAAATCGATTCATGCAAAACGAAGACAAAGTGCTTTCCTAAACCCTACGGAAAACTCCCATGAGAGCACCAGCTACTGAAAAGGAGAGCACAATGTCCGTGTTATATATATGCCATCAGCTGATTTCGATCACAAAAAGAAGACTGTGGAGATTTCGGAAAGCTGTAATTCCTATGACTTATCTCATAAAACAGACTTGCCATGCAATAGAATAGATACTTTCTGCTTTAGGTCATGTGCCTGTGTGATAGAACACTGCTCCTAGTTCTGTCATGGCCCTAAAAAAATTCTGAGTAATAAAGTCTGAGCAATGAAACACAAGCAAAATACTGTGTGCTCTTAAAAAACATAGTTCTACCCAAACTGGGATATCTGGTTACCTAACTTACGGTTTACTCTCATGTGGTTTACTCTCTGCCCCTTCCACTTGCTACAATTTCTGAAAATTACTCCTTTCACTGAACCAAAATCTGCCCATTTTTTCTTCAGCACTGTACCTTTCCTGTTTCATATTTCAGTGGTTTATTTATGTCAGCTCCTCCTGTCAGCTTCACTTCATGTCTGCTCTTACAGCCTTCAGAATAACTATACCACCCTCCATCTTTCCAGCAGTGTGATAATCTGCAAGATGAATTCATGTCCACTCATGGTCGCATTCAGGGAGAACAGGCAACTGTCGAGATGGAATGACACCAGGCCGCCTCCAGCCAAAAACTCGCCATTGTGCTTTGTGTGGAGACGCTACTTGCACCTATGCAACAGAATCAGGAGAATCCAGCTAGGAAGAATGCACTCTGAGCTATTTTATGCAAAATCCTATCTTTGTTCTACAAAACTGTATATTGTGGAATTGGTACCAAAACACATTTTGTTTTTCATCTTTTATCCTTTTTTTTTATTTGTTCAGAAGTCCTGACATTTGAAGACAATATTTTTGAATTATTTTTCAGACCCCAGAATTGCAATTCAATTGCTTTCCAGTTGGTATTTAATAACTTCATAATTGCAACTTACTGATCACTCGGTGAAGAAAATAAAAGTGATTAAAAGCAACGCAAAACAAAAGAACCCAAAAGCACGCAACTATTTGCGTTCAACTACAAAAGCACAGTTTTAAAATGGAAAGGATGAGAGACACTGAAAAGCTATTTGCCAGCGTCATTTGGCTGGAAGGGATCATAGTGCAAGTTGTGCCACTTGCACAGTTAGAAAATTCCCGCTGGTGGCTCCCTATGTACTTCTTATTGAGGGGCGCAGATATGAGGAGAGGCTGGGGAGGTATAAGAACAGGGCCACAGAAGACAAGCGTCTGCACTATAATACAGAAAGAGAAAATACAGTGGTAGGAGAGACGGAGATCTCACTGGCTGACGCGGCTCTTTTGTCATTTCCCTTAGCTTCTGCTCTTCCTCCCACTCTCAAGTTGGAAAAGGGAACACATGCAAGCAGGCTGCCAGTGCTGCTTGGCTTCACTCCACAGGCACTTGGAATGCTCTCCTTACTCCCAAACAGCATGTGTTTGCTTTGTCACATCTTCCCTCACGACTGCGGCTTACTATTCACTGCTGCGATGCACTGGCTTTCATGATAGGTTAGCCATCCTCGTAAAGGTAGCATTTGTGGCAGCGTGTGGCTGCATCCACACCTGTCACGACTCTTTAGCCAGGAGGGGAAAATTACCACTGTTCTAGGCAAATAAATAGATCTTCTTCCAGCAGGAGTAACTTTTGCTACGTGATTACATCCCGCTGTTTTGGCAAGGGCCAGTGATTGCCAGGCTCTTACCTTTACTATGGGATGGGAAACGGGCAGATAAGTTCAGTCAGGAGGAAGAATGAAGACACCTTGTTAGTGACAGTTATAATGTGCCTGCACATTCCTAAAATACAGGCAATCCCTGTCATGGGCGAAGGGCTTTACTCCTTACATGAAGACAAGCAGCTGCTCCACAGGGAAAAAAACCAGAGGGAAGGATGTTTTGTCGATGACTTGCTTTTTGTCCCAGAACAGACGGAACACAATAGAACTAAAGTGAATAAGAAGAGCAGCAGCATCTATCGGCTCCTCTGAGAACAGCTTTTCCTTTTCATCTACCTTTGTTTCAAACAACATGACTTTGAGCAATGTTATTCTAAGTCAGCCAAAGGGATTGTTTATTGAAGCCGAGACTGCCACGACTTTCTTAACACACAGCATGCCCTTGCAGCACCTGGACACCAGTGAAAGCAGTTACTCTGAGAAGCAAACGTATCAAGCTGGTTCTCTGCTGTAGACTAAAGTTCAGTTCTGATCCTCCTGAGGGGCATGAGGAACACTGTCTGGATTCATATATTCTTACCTCAGGGTGGGTCTGGAGTGGCGTACAGGGCAGCAACAGCCGCAGCAAGAGTGGTGTAGAGCATGCACACGCAGGACAAGAGAACACTGGCAGTACTGGGCTGGCTTTTGGTAAAATGACCACAGTCTGGCCGGGCACCACTTACTGTTCCCTTCTGCAAATCAGCTACTGCCCTGGAAATCCTCCCTCTCCTCCCAAAGAGGTGAGCTCTTTACAGAAGGATTCCAAATATCCTGTTATGACTCTGGAACCCAGTGAGGAAATTTACGTGTAAAGCTTCAGAAAGTAGTCAGGGTTCTCCTAAGAAGGGCAAAGCGCTCACCAGCTTGTGAGCATTCCCTGCTGTCCTTGTTAGGTGACCCCAGGGGCTTGACATGGTTATGCACTGCCTCCTGTAAGCTGGCTAAGGTGGTTCTACTCAGAAAAGAGTGCTAGTGTAACTCCTGACAGTAGAACTAGCAAAGATGCCCCACTCCCAGAAAAAGACTAATGCTACCACTTCAGACTATTAAAAACAGCTTATATTAGCTCAACACTCTGCACGCGGGAAACAAAGGGTTTGACACAGTCGTCAGCACAGTGAAACTGAAATTATTATCTTGTGGAATCGGGGCTTCATTGATTACAAGAATGAGAGGTGAAATGGAAGTCTGCATGTATAGTTCCGCATGCTACTATGATCTCTGACCTTCCTCCTATTTTTTCCATGCATTTTTCTTTTAAATTGATGTAAAAGATTCTTTGAAATAATGCAGCACATGTTCTTCAACTATTACATTGAAACGCCTGTTTATCTTCTAACTTCTCTTCCCTCCCCTAAAGTTAAAATCTTTCCAAACTTTTGCAAGAAAATACCTTTCTGTAAAGCCTGGAAAAATTATCTTGCTCTTTCAAATTGTTCCAGGAGCTACTATCGAATACCCCTTCAGTTAAAGTTTTACCTAACAGACTAGGTGTCTTCGGCCTAAACTTTTGCACCACTTTACAGCTGGTATCTGCATGTGATCTAAGATAAAGTTGTAACTTTTACCTATACTGCCAGAGATCTAGTCCTCATTTCTCCTATGCGAGTGTCTAGAAGTCATGCAGTCTTCCACGCCAGTAATTCTGCCCAGCTTTTGCAGCCTTAGCCAGCTGCTCATGCAGTACGTGGACACTCAATCAACCCCACTTTCTTCTAACCATCATGTCTGCCTTTGATGCTGGAAAGATTGCTCCACTTCATGAGAGGAAAACTCCTTACAAGAGTTAAGACTGAAGAGTTAAAGGTCTTTGATACTGCTTGGTTTTATTATTTGAAAGTCCATTCTCTGTAAAACTGGGATCTATTTCATTGGAGCAGACTACTGATCAAGACAGACCTGGATCAAGACGGTCTACTCAGCACTAGAACATTTTAGACTGAAAAAACCTGATGGATTTTCTTGTCAGATGTTCTGAGCACTCCTCACCACCATCTGAGTTTGGCATAAACATTGCAAATCCTGCAAGTCACAGAAATTGGAGAGAACCAGGACGTGAAAGAATAATACAAAGTCAGTTCCTTACACACGACTTTGTAAACACAAGTGTCCAAGTACAGCACTCCCAGAAGCAGCTTGAACTCCTCTTTCTGAGGAAAAAGTCAATTCAAATTAAGATAGTTTTGTTTGCTAAGAAAGCCTCTGGTTCAGAGTTATTGAAAAGCGCTGAATTAAACCAGTTCCAAAAGGCTGGAGAATTTTCAGTTAAGAAAGACGTTTTGATCTGAAGTAATTCACCCCTTCTCTACTCAGAGTTATTTTTCAATAAACTTACTAGAGTTTTATAAATCAGGATGATGGATTTATGAGCTATTTCTTGTAACAGAATTAGAAACAGTTAACTGCAAGTGCATTATCCTAAAAAAAATATTAAATTCTACCATTTGGAAAGCCTGGTGTCAGGAGGGGTTTTTTGAGGGTGGGCGTCCTTGGCTAATCACGTCTTCTTTCTAACTCAAACCTTGCCAACTGTTTATAGTTGATTTGAAACCAAGAAAGCATCATTCCCCATACCTTTTGTTCTCAAGAGTTTTTACTTGTGGAAGATGAGGAAAATGACAATGTCAAGCCTCAGCATCAAATGACGACCAGTTATTCACCCGTGTGGTTCATGTATGGTACAAACTACTCAGTTAGCTGGATAGATAAATTAATTTCAATTTTCAATTAGCTTTCAGTCAGTTGGAACATCCTGAAGTGAACACCTCTAGTAGAATGGTAGCACTTAAAGTAGAATTTGGTAGCACCTGCATGCTACCAAAGTTCTACCTTTTAATCATAGAATCATTAGAACACTCTTATTTGGAAGGGATCCACAGAGATGGTCGAAGTCCAACTTTTGGCCCTATGCAGGACGCTACAAGAGTCACACCATGTGCCTGAGAGCATTGTCCAAATACTTCTTGAACTCTGTCAGGCTGTGACCGCTTCCCTGGAGGGCCTGTTCCAGTGGCCAACCTTTCCCTGTGTGAAGAACCTTCTCCTAATATCCAACCTAAACAACCCCTGACTCAGCTTCGTACCATTATCTTGAGTCCCGTCACTGGTCACAATAAGGACTGGTGTCTGCCCCTCCTCTTCCCCGCATGAAGAAGTTGCAGACTGCAGTGAGCTATCCCCTCCGTCTCCTCTAGGCTGAAGAGACCAAGTGACCTCAGCCCCTCCTCA
Organism: Chamaea fasciata; assembly: GCF_029207755.1. NCBI lineage: Eukaryota > Metazoa > Chordata > Aves > Passeriformes > Sylviidae > Chamaea > Chamaea fasciata. The sequence continues at coordinate 37,858 of NW_027094651.1, forward strand.
TACAGCTTTCCCTCCAGATCCTTCACCATTTTCGTTGCCCTACTTTGGACCTTCCCCAACGGCTTTATGTGTCTCTAATATTGTGGCACCCAGAACTGTCCCCAGCACTGGAGGTGAGGCTGCCCCAGGGCAGAGCAGAGCAGAGCAGGACAACCCCCTCCCTTGCCTGGCTGATGCTGTCCCCGATCGCCCCAGGACACCGGCGGCCCTCCTGGCTGCCAGGGGACTGTTGACTCATGTTCAGCTTGCCACAGACCAGGTCCCCCAGATTCCTTTTCACAGTGGTGCTCTCCAGCCTCTCATTCCTCAGTCTGTCCATACATCCAGGGCTGCCCCATCCAGGGCCGCCCCGTTCTGCCCTTGTTAAATTTTACATGGTTGGTGGTTGTCCATCTATGTCCCGGGTTGTCGTATAGGATGTGCACAAAGTATTCTATCACCATCTTCATGGACTGTTGAATCCAGGTGGGGCAGTGTTTTCCCAAACCCCCTCCCTCGGGGCCGTTATCTTCTGTTAATGGCCCATCAGATGCCTTGCCCATGACTCACAGGTAACTCCCTCCAGGAGCTCTCTCTGTTTAATGGGCCGTCAAGGACCCCCTGCATGACCCATCATGCCATTGTGAGATGCTCCGCCCAGGGGGAGGAACCAAGCATTCTCACCTGGATATAATCTGGGGTTTGGGACAGTACAGGGGGCCCTTACCCACTGGATTCCCAGAGCAACAGAGCTACCAGACCTTTCTACGGGATCACTGCTTCAAGAAGACCACCTCATCTGGACTGCTTCCATCACTCTGCTCAGGTTGTATTCTGACTCTGTCGGTGGTCTTTTGTATTATTGCATCTATTTTATTTTACTTTCTTTCCTTTCTTCCTATTAAATTGTATCTCTGACTTGGAGCCTCTCCTTTGCTTTGCCTTCAAACCGCTACAATCTATCTCATTTGTCAAGATCCCTCTGCAGAGCCTCTCTGCCCTCTAAGGAGTCCACAGCTCCTCCCAGTTTAATCTTGCCAGCAAACTTACTTAGTATTCCTTTGAATCCTGTGTCCAGGTGAAGGAATACGTGGAAGAGGATGGAGCCCTGCGGAACCCCACCAGTTGACTGGATGATAACCTGAGGTTTTTGTAAAATACATACTATTCTTTCCAAAGAAAACATCCCACTGCAGTTTCATAGTTGCCTTGAAAGGCGTACAAGAGGAGAGAACATTCCTCTGTAACTGTGCACAAATTATCAGAGAAATGTTACAATGTCAAATGTGTCATTTGAAGCACCAGCAAGCATACAGGAAAATACATTCTTTTCAGCCAAACTTTCATTCATTCATTCATGCATGCATTCATTCATGTTTAGCTCAAAGAGAGGCAAATCAGAATGCTGTGTAGTTTCTGCTTCATGCCCGTGCTGTGAGATGCATTTAATGTTTGAATAATATTTAACAACTAAATAACACCTTTTTCTATTTTTGTGAAAGCACATCTATTAGAGCATCACAGAAAGGCTGAGAAAATGCACACAGCCAAATTATATACTTGGTATTTAATTCAGATAAAAATGTATGTGAAAAATGCAACAAAAGTACTCCATCCTCTTAGTAACTATCTGGGAAAAAGCAACGCAACTTCACTTAAATGTCCCATCCAAAAGATAAGCTGGGTAATGATTCTGTCAAGCATTTGCAGTGAAACATAAAGTGAGGTAAAAATGCTAGAAATACACAGTCAGAGTGGCCCCCTTTCTTATATACCCTAACACCTCAAGACCCTCAGCAGCGCTTTCATCATTTCATGTCCCATTTACTGGAACAACCTTTCCCCGAGTGACCCATTTTTCATTGTGCCTCTCTTCCTAGAATGCCGTTGCTAAATTCATTTCCACTTCAGTTTTACAGCGCTGCCTGAGCTCTCCCTTCTCCAGTATGTCCTGTATAAAGTGGGGCCTGTGTCATCTTACATTTTACATTGACACATGGGACAACAGTACTGGTGAATTTTACAAAAATCCAAATGTTCCATGAAACAGATAGTACAGAATTTGTGTTGCTTGATTAATTTTGATGTCACACTCGTGATCTGCATTAGCTCACTTGAATTTTTTGCTGTTGGTTCCTATTTGCAATCCATATTCCCACAAATTTAGAGACTCTGAATTTTGACTTTTAAAACAGAACATTGAAATAATACACAGCAAAGCAATTCCCATTGCCTCTGAAAGTTGCAGATTTCTGTATGTCATGTCATAAGATAAACCGTTTTATTAGCTTGCTTTCTAATGACTGACTGCTTTTATCAACTTCTTATAAGTGAGTGCTTTTAAAAACTCCTATCACAGATAGTTCTCTTTAAATATGTCTGTTAAAAATATAATGTTTCCCAAGGTTGTACGCCACAGATATATACTTATTCTTGCTTTAAGACTTGAGCTATGTTGAATTTGAGCCTGAGTGAAAACGGCTTTCTCCTCCCTTTCTCTCTGTGTACGGAAACTTGTGTATGTTTCTATGTAGTCTATTTATATTGATTAATTGTATATTGCCCAATGCGCCAGAGACTGCCACTTGTGCTTTTAAATTCTAGAGGTTGTTTATCCTTGCAAGAATTGGTGAGCAAATCAACTCTTTTGGGCCCTGCTACATTACAGGATTGAGGTCAGCAAATTCCATTCCGTCAGTGTTTCTGAAGAAGTGTTTCCTCCAGGAATTTTGTGGCAGCGGTGTCCTGGTTTGTCCTACCACGGCATTGGTTCAGTTCTTCTATTTGTGTACTAAGTTGCAAATTAACTTTTAGGAACTGTTGAATTGTTCTTATAGAGTCACTCAAGATTCTGTGGATTAACGGAGGTTCAAGAAAAAGAGAACTGAAGTCCTATTAGACATTTAAAGCTGAGGAATTCACTCGGTGTTTTCACTGGTAATAACATCTTCACATTTACAAAAGAGTCAACAGTTTCCATTCCATATACCATTGAAATAGGACCTCCTTTGTAAAGTTTGTGCCAAAACATCTGTTATCTATACGCTTTTGAAGTCACCTGCCGTCATTTACTCTTTTAAACATCAATGCTGTTATTTGTCACAAATAACAAAGTGACTTAGAGTGTTTTAATTCATTGGTTATTGCTGAGAGAAATGTATATTCTATGCTCTTTCCCAAATTTATTCTGCCTATTATATGACAAACATAAAGTCATAAAAATAGAAGGAAATCTAATTGCTGCTTGCAGCAGGTAAATCCTTCCATCTTATTCTTTGTCCCCACACAACTATCCAAGACGGTTTTCTAATATAAAATGTGGTAAGCGTAACGTACATCCGTGTATTTTTCTTCCATATAATGCACTGTTTCTGGATTTTGTGACTAGGTTTTAGCTGTGAAATAGGAGTGAAAAAGAGTTCTAGCTAATAGCAAGCTCCGTTTTTAAAAGCCAAGACAAGGAATTGGAACACTAAGGATTCCTGCTCTGATCTCCCAGAATGACATTGTGATCAGAGAAATTTGGTGTAGCTGCTTATATTTTTTTTATTTTATGTAATGAGGAAACAAGTCCTGAAGTCTTAAGAATTGTTCGCAAAGGACTTTGAAGTGCTCGGATGGCCAGTGCCCAGTGATCTCCCCTTGTGCGCATTATTGTGTTATGGTTCATGGCATGAGAAGCATTAACACTCAGGAACTGTCACCCGAGACAGTGGGATACAAAAAACACCACGCAAACCCTGAGCGTCTGTCGAGGATGGAACCAGAGCTCCCCTGGTGATCTCCGTCTCCCTGCTGGTGTCATCTGCACCCTTGCATGTCAGCAGTAAGATGGGTGGCAGTTAAGCTCCTCAGTTTTTTTAATATATCAGCAATCGGCAAGTTTCACTTACCCCACAGCTTAATATTACGGCTCCGTTAAATCCCCCAAATCGTACTCAAATGCCCCAAATGATACCTAAGAAACACAACAGTGACGTGACTTTAATGCCCAAACTAATGGGCTTGGTGAAGGTGCCAGGCTCCATATCAGTAATGAACTGAAGCAAGAAAATACTAAATTATGATCCTTTATTTGAATAATGACAAAAATATGTAACACAGAAACGGTGTGAGGAAAAGTGACACGGGAAGTCCACTAAGAACTACAACACTGAGGAAAACACTTTGATTTTGCTCAGCAATTTAGCAAAAACCAGAACGATATCAAAATCTATATTTATTCTTTAAGCCTTTTTTGCCAAAAAAGAAGCCTGTAGACATTTTTCTGTCGTGGCTCTTGCTCTTAGGAGCACAGGTCATGGCTTCCCTAGGGCAAAGAAAAGACCTGAGGATCCTTTGCCTACACTTGGTGTGGGGAACTTCAGGGGTGGCTTCAGTGAGAAGCTGCCAGAACCTTCCCCACGTTTGATGGAGGGAATTACAGTTGACTTTGAGATGAACCTACTCCTGGCCAAGGCCAATCTATCAGCAAAGCTGGGAGCATTTCTGGGACAACACGTTAAAGAAGGCAGGGGGGAAAAATAAGACACACACAACAAGAAAGGAGAAATTCAGATGTGGGTTCTTTCTCTTCATCCTGCTCTGGTTTGATTGGCAATAAAAGAAACTGATTTCCCCAAGTTTCTTATCAGGCAGAAAATATCAGAGTTTCACATCCAAATTTTGTTGTCTGGAAGAGGACAGGAGGGGGAAAATGACACTTCCCTAATTGGAGGTACATCAGTCTTTCTGAAACTCAGAGCTCCGGACAGCACGAAAGGCTGTTGTTTTTCGAGCCATGGATTTCTGCAACTCAAGGGTGGGATTTGCAGAACATACAAACTATTTGCTTTGAAGCACACCATTTTTAGGGAGAGTGGCCGCTTAGTTGGCCGAGGGGTGAGCGTGTAACAAGCAAGCTGGGGAGGAAGCAAGATCTGCTTTTCCATAATATTAGGCAAGAAAGCAGTCAAACCAGCGGGGTTTTGCCATATCTGGGAGCTATGCATTAAAACAAATGTGAAGGCCATCAGTAGGAAAGAGTAATTCTGTTCATGCTAGTCTCTTAGAGGACAAACACAGTCTTTTGAGATGAGCATCTAGCCTCTTCAAGGGAGCTGGAAGGACGTCGTAGGAATTGTGCATTAAGTTTGCTAATGAGCTGCTGGTGTGCTGTCCCCATCAAGTGCCCTGAAAGACATCGTGTTTCTCTGAGTTTCAAAGAAGGAGTGTTGAGGGGAGACACTGGTCAGCTCAGTACCCCACAGGAGGAAAAACATCATGTGACGCGATCAGGCAGCAGACAATTTACAAAAGGGGGCAGGATGAATGCCGCCACTCGGAGAGAAAGCTTTGCACTTGCTTCTCCACTCAACCACTTGCAGCCTCTTGCTCCTCTCAGAGACACAGGAGAAGCAGGGGCAGCAGCAGGAGTCCTGCTGCTTCTCCAGTGCAGCCAATGTGCTCTGGGCCCTTGGACAGAGCCAGGCTCCTGCACACATTCAGCTGGAGGCACCTTCCAGAGAAGCACAAAGAAGACCCAGAGCTGTCCCTGCTCTGCTTTGTCCCGTCCACAGGACTGACGAGAAATGCCCCACCGCAAAGGTGCTCAGGGCACACCTGCAGCAGGAGAAGTCCAAGAGGCCAAGGTGGCACATCCCTGTTTGTGTCCCCTGGCTCCCCTGGGGTTCTACATGGAATGTTGGGCTGTGCCCGTAGCAACCGTCATTGTCTCATGCTCCTGTGGCCGTTGGTGGAACACTGGCAGAGCAGCAGCAGCAGCAGCAGCAGCAGCAGCAGCAGCAGCAGCAGCAGCAGCAGCAGCAGCAGCAGCAGCAGGATCTGCTCCTGGCTGTCCCTGACCACGCACCTGCCAGTGCTGCCATTTCTGGCACAGCAGTGCCACATCTGGCCTCGGCATCCACATCGTTGTCTCCTCTTCTGCTGCCAGGCATCCCCACAGCACTTGGGGACTGTCAAAGGTAACAAAATCCCCTCTCACCACCAATGGCAGGAGGCTCCACTTGGCTGTCCCAGCAAGCACCACAGACATGGTCTGTGCTCACTCTCCCCACACCAGCTTAGCCATGAAAGCAGGGTGCAACTTGTGTAGGAATAATGGTGCCTCCAGTGGAAATACACACCTTTCCACAGAGGATGTAGAGAGCTGTCTTGGTGCACTTTCAGACACTCGTCCACTGATGACCTGATTTAAGGTTCTTGGTACCCATTTAAGTCCCCAAACTCTGTTGTGGTGATCCCAAAACAATCTGCTCATTACTGAGGAGTTCAGGGCTTCAGTGTCAACAAATCCTCTTAGGCCCTGCCAACGCTCACATCACCTGCAAAGCTTTCAAAGCCAGAATGATGGCACTTCTCCTCTGCCATCCCTCTTGTGCAGGGCATGGAAGCAGTTGGCCACGCTTGTCCTCCAATCCTGGCTGTCACCTACATAAATGCCCTGCTTTAAGCAAGGCTCATAAACTTAATTATTTCCATCACTCACAGATCCTTTACATGTTAACATTTTTATAGCTTTTTTGTTTCCACCTGCCTTGCAGCTCCTTTCTAGACAACTTCCCTGCCATCTTTTGGGGTCTTCTCCCTGACCCTGAGACTGAAGGGAGCAGTGTGTGCCCTTCTGCTTCCCCTCCTGAGGACACGGCAGACTGCCAGAGGCGCCTGCCTGGCAAGTTGCAAGTGAAAAAGGCAGCAATTGCAGCCAGCCGAGGGCACCTGGGACAGAGGAGTTTGTGCTTTGCAATGAGGAGGATGAGAAGGAAGGCTACCAGGATACGTTGGCAGAATGATTTCTATCCGGAGCACTCTTTTGATCTCTTCCAGGTGGAAAGGAGAGGCACGATGAAAAGGAAAGCAAGAGCGAGAATCTGCATTCGGCCGTGAGTTTGGGCATAGGGATTAAAGGAGGGCAACTTGAGCACTGGCAAAGAGGAGGAGGAGAAGTGCTCTTTAAGCCTTGGGCCGGGATTGGTTCAAGCCTGTGGCTCCACGGGATGTGTCTTTTGAGCCCTTGCCTTTCTTCCCTCCGCTTCCTTCTCCCTTTAGACGCATCAATGTTGGCAGCGACTTTCAGAGCGAGCTCCCTGAGCTGCAGAGCACACCGCCAAGTGAGGATGAAGAGCCCGCATCCCTGGTGTGGAAGCCTTGGGGGAAGACGACTGACCTGGAAAATCCTGACAATGGTAGCTGTCCAGCATTGCTTCCCCCCGTGAGATCCTGGGGTGTGTCAAACACTCCTGTTTTGGTAAAAAGGCAGCTTTCTGCATGTTCTGCTTCTCTCCTTGTCTCGCCCGTCTTCCCTCGTGGGAGTGTTAGAGGCAAGGAGAATGCTCTGTTTTTGCAGCAGAGCAGGAAAAAGAGCCACCTTCCTGCTCCCCTAATCTCTCAGGGGCATTTTCCACCGGAAGAGGGGAGACTGGCCACCGCTCCCGATGCCAAAAGGCTCTTGGAGGGGAGAGGCAGCACTCCATGGCCCTTGGTTCAGCTGCCCCTTTCTCTGCTCTCCTTCCCGCTCTCTCCAACCGGCTGTCTTTAGCTCTTGTGCTCTCCTTCTGCCTTTGCCCTTTCTTAGCTCGAGCCTGACCTAGGCCGGCTTTTTGTTGTGCTTGCAGTCAGAGAACTCCTGGACATGGCCAGCTCCCGTGGCCTTCCCGGGGCACAGGCTCGGCTGGAGCTGGCCCTGCACTGCCTGCACCAGGCCCGCGGCAGCGTTCCGGTAAGGAGCGGCTCTTTGGGCACAGGGAAGGGAGCACAGGCAATTCATCAGGCCTGGGCCCTGGGACAGCCTTTCCTGGCTGCTCTTGGACGAAGGCAGGGAACAGGAAGCAGAGCACTTGCTGCCTGCTTGTCCCTTCCAGCTGCCTCAGGCCTGAGCCCAAATGGCTCCAGCAGGGAGAATCTCTGTCCTGGGGGCAGCGGCGGAGGCTCCCACAGCTCACTGCCTTGTAAATCTGGACATCTGGGTGCTCTAAGACATTTGGGGCTGCATTGAGGGGAAATTCCCAGAAGCCTCAGCCAGCTGAGGCAATTTTGGGTGCAGGAGGAGAACACTCATGGAGTTTGAGAGCAAAATATGCATCTCTCGGGGAGCAGGATCAAAGGGTTGGGCAGCAAAAAGGAGGGCTTGGGAGCAAATCCCAATGTTTGACCCACACGAGATCCCGTGGACTGAATCCCTGAAGCGGCAAAGGAGCTGAAAGTCAGCATTGATGGGTTTTGGCTCCTTCTGACGTGGTGGGGAAGCTAAAGCCTTTTCCCCTTTGGTCTTGCAGGAGGCTCTGGAGATGTTGCTCTCGGGGGGGCCTCCCACAGCCCAAGGCCATCCCTTGGCTGATTATCATTACGCAGGTAAGCAAAGCAGAGCTTGTTCCTTCCCTGACACGTGCTGCCATCCCCTCCATTGCCATGCCCAGCATTTAGGCTTAAACAAGTAACAGCAGCACAAGGTCTGGCCTTCTCTGGGGCTGGGGAAAGCAGCAGCATCTTCTCCTTCAGCTTGACCTGTTCTCCATGGTTTGTTCCCTGGGGAATGCCTGCTCTTGTCTTCATGACTTTCCGAGGAGCAGACAGGTGCACAAGTGAATGATGGATGGCGCCAGTTTCATTTTGGTGGCCAGCGGGATCTACTTCAAGTGGATGGAGGGATCCATTGACCTGCTGCTTTTGATTGCCAGGCTCTGACAGATGGACAGCTGAGGAGAAGGAGTCCTTCCAAAAGGCTTTGCACACCTGTGGCAAGGATTTTCATCTCATCCAGAAGCAGGTAAAGCCAGAGGACTTTCTTTAGCCTAGCACATCATCAGAAGGAAATGCTGATCCTTTCCGCTACCAAATACTGCAATTCGGCCTCTCTCTTCTCAAATGCCAAAAGTATTCAAGTCATCCTGAAATGGGACATCAAAGGCCTGTGTGAAAGTGCTGATTCTGCCTCTCCAGCCCTTTTCTCCAAGCTCTTTTGGAAGAGCAAGCTTTCCTTTCAATTCCGTCACATTTGTCTCCTAGCTGTGCTGCTGCTTCCACAACGCATTGTGCTGGGATAACTGCAGTGAACGGGGGAAAGGAAAACTGTGCCCGATGGATTTGCTGTTGATCTGCGCGTGCCATCTCTTCCCACATAGCGTCATACGTGGTTTACTACATTGCATAGTGCCTCTTTGACTCCCTGTTTCTTTTGTTTTGCACCTTACTCAAGTCACTCCGTCATCTGATTTCCTACTTCACTCCATCCTCTCCTTTTTCCCCAATGCACCCTACAGGCATGGCCATTGTAGATTCCTTCTTTTTCTCTTCCCAACAGATTCAGAGTAAGACTGTGGCCCAGTGCGTGGAGTACTACTACTACTGGAAAAAAGACCAGAAAGTTGCCAGCATTCTTGCTGCTCAGGTAAGAAAATCAAGACGTGCCAGGAGGGTCAGCAAACTGGGACAAGGGTGCAAAACCTGCTGGCGAGCCCTGCCAGATGCCGCTCTGCCAGGGTCACATTGTCCCACGAACTGGACAAGGCACAGCAGATGCTGCCCAGGGCTCCGTTGTGCCGCTGCCATGAAATAAGGGATTCTGGAAGATAACTTTGACCCAGCAAAGCAGCACCATCACCAAAATGGGCTTTGACACTCTAGAGACTGGTTTCTCAAGGGCTGGTGCCCTTGCTGATTCCAATCAGATTCTTCGTTCCCCACTGCTTGCTAACATCAGGAATCCTGGCTGCACTCATGCAGATGCTGCAGATTTTCAGGGATCTTTTGCAGCACCCCAGCATCATCCCCAGAAAGGAGCTGCCGGCGCTGTGGCTCTGCTAAAACTTTCCTTCTCGGCAAACCTGAGTTTGGTTCACAGAGACAGAGAGAGAGAGAGAGATTAGTTAGGGTAGCAGAAACTGGGTAACAATGTGTCTTCACTAATTGGACCGAATTTCAAAGCCATTGCCAGGGCATTTGTGGAGGAAAAGTAGGGACAAATTGATGGTAGGCAGAGACGTATAAGTAAGAAAAGTAGAACTCTAGATACCCGCAGACTGATCACACCCCTCCGGGCAGTGGAAAGGAGGTGTTTTTTCCTCCCCGTGCTGTGTTTGCACCCTGCCACAGCCCACCACCAAATCCAGCCGTCTTCTCAGCTCTTTAGGGGGTGGAGGAATAGGCTCGGGCCAAGAGAGTTTTGCGCTGGGCACCGCGACTTCCAGCTTTGCGAGAGGAAGCAGAAATTGATGAGGATTCTTTGATTTGCAGAGTGCGAGCAAGGCCAAGAGGAGCAACAGCCCTGCCACACAGGAGGATGGGCAGACAGGGAAGAGAAGCCGCAGGAGGGCCCGCACCGCGGACTGTCCCTGCTGCGCGCCACCCCAGCCGGCGGGAGGCCCCTTTCCGTGCAGGCAGTGCCAACGGTGCGCAACTTCTTCCTCTCTCTGCTCACAGCGCGGCCCTTGCGTCTAAAACAGCCTCACCCTTTCCCAAGGCACCACAGGGGAACCTCAGGACACTTGCAGGATCGCCCCTCGCTGCCCCGCCCAACCTTACAAGCCACTTTAAACCCCAAAGAGCTCAGTTAAACCCCAGCATTCAGAATGAAACCTGGCCGTGCCCCAACAAGACACAATCCATACAAGCAGGAATAGGCGCAGCAAAGCTGGGTTTGATGGTGCTGACCAAAGTCAGACTGGGACGGAGTGAAAGGAGGAAAAAATTTGAAGGCAGTGAGAGAAGAAAGATCAGATTCATGGTGATGATCAATTTTCAAATGCGTCCCAGCCTGAAAAGACAGAAATTCCTAGAGAAATGGAGGTCTCGCAATTTGGTTTAGTGGTGTGCCTTGAATGACCGACGGCTGGTTTGTTTCCTGTCTCGCAGGGTGTTTAAAACCAAAAGAGGAAGGCGCGAACATAAGAGAAGATGTCACCCGCAGAAGGAAGGAGAGCCTCCCGCCAAGAAGAAAAGACCAAATGAGCCCTGCCCTTGTCCAGGGCTAGCAAGAGTTAGCCTCCATAGGGACTAGATAGAAATAAGATTGGTTTTTAGGCTTTTAGGGCTGTTTATCCTTAGATTTAGTTGACTGGATAAACATTTCTCAGTTTATTAGTTAATATTCATCAGCATTCTTCAAGATTTACTATTCTTATTAGATTTAGCAATAAATGGAAGAGGTTTGGTGTTGTTCACTCTGCTTCGTCTTTTGTCATTTTGTCTCCGTTAAGAAAATATCTGTCTTTCCCACTGAATCAAAGTTGGTTCCATTTGGCCTTGCTGTCTGGATCAAATTGCTCAAGCCGCGTCTCTTCCATTTGTTTGGTGTTGCAAACACAACATTAGCCCTGAGGGAAGAATCCGGGCACGGGCGTCCTCCCGCAGGCCCAGCCCCTTGCTCAGCGGGCAGCACTTCCAAAGGTGTGTCCCCATTCCTGCCAATGGAATAACAGTGGGATTTCATCCTTTGTTTCCTAAACATCTCAGCTGCGAGTGGAAAGGGAGGCTTGGTTTAATTCAGTGAAGTGGATCTAAATGAATGCTCTTGTCTCCTTTGACTTGGAAGGATAAAAGCTCAGGGGTTTTAGTCCTTTTTGTCACCAAGCAACAGCGCTTTCTTTCATTTTGGTGGACAGATGGACTTGACCATCTTGGAGGACTTTTCCAACCTCTCGGACCCCATACAGTGAAGATGCACATGCACAAAGAAATCAGGAGCTCAGGTTCAGTTGCTCTTTAAAGGACCAGCTCCCATTCTGGTCCTCGACCAACCTCCTGAGCTAAAGCAAAGCAGGTGTGAACATTGTCCTCTCACTCGTCACAGCTTCGCGATTGGCACCAAAGAAGCATCAAGCTCACTCCTTTCTCTGGCCCAGTGAATGGCACAGCCTTGCAAGGTCCTGGGAGCAGGGGCTGGGGAGGATGGGAAGGGGGCAGGGAGAAGGGGAATTGCCGGGCTGGTTCTGGGATGATGCCAGAAGCTTGGCCTTGTCTGATGGAGCCAATGCAGGTGGCATTCGGAGCCTACAAAGGATTTCCTTTGCAGTGGGCCTTGTTAACAGCGGCCCCCTCAGTTGCTCTGCGTGTGTGTGTACCAAGCAGGCTGGGAAGGAAGTAAGATTTGCTTTTGCCTGACATTAGGCAGGAAAGCAGTCAAACCGGCTGGGTTTTGCCATATCTTGGAGCTAAGAATTAAAACAAATGTTAAGGTCATTATCGTGAAAAAGTAAATCTGTTAGTGATAGTCTTTTAGAGGAAAAACACAATCTTTTGAGATGAATATGGGACTTCCTCAAAGGACCTGGAAGAAAATCATAGGAATTGTGCCTTAAGTGTTTAAATCTGCGTTAGCTGTAAAGCAATTGTCAGTCCCACAGACTTTTATTCTCAGCATTTTTGAGGTTTTGAGTGATTGAGGTATGAGGTTTTGATCCTTTTTTCCCTACTAAGTTCCATATTACTTTGATCTGCTCTTTATTTTTAGGATGTACTTTTATGTGCTTCTAAACAAAAGCTTACTATAAAACCCAATCATCTTCAAAGAATAGGAAAAGACAAGTTTCAATACTGTCAGACAGTATAGACAGTATTCTAGTCTTTGTATGTTGGAGGTAGCCATTTTATTATATTTTACAGCTCTTGTCTTGTAGCCATGAGAGACTCAACATTTAGATATTCTCATGTGCCTATCTTCTAACAGTTGACATTAATTGTTTTCCTATTAAATCCGTTGCTTCGTATCTCTTCCTGTTTTCATAGTATTTCTTCAGCTAAATAACTTTCTAGGTTTATAAAAAGAGTCTCTATTAGTGTCGTCGTTTGAAAGACAGGATTATAGAATATACATTTCTTTCAGCAATAACCAATGAATTAAAACACTCTAAGTCACTTTGTTATTTGTGACAAATAACAGCATTGATGTTTAAAAGAGTAAATGACGGCAGGTGACTTCAAAAGCGTATAGATAACAGATGTTTTGGCACAAACTTTACAAAGGAGGTCCTATTTCAATGGTATATGGAATGGAAACTGTTGACTCTTTTGTAAATGTGAAGATGTTATTACCAGTGAAAACACCGAGTGAATTCCTCAGCTTTAAATGTCTAATAGGACTTCAGTTCTCTTTTTCTTGAACCTCTGTTAATCCACAGAATCCTGAGTGACTCTATAAGAACAATTCAACAGTTCCTAAAAGTTAATTTGCAACTTAGTACACAAATAGAAGAACTGAACCAATGCTGTGGTAGGACAAACCAGGACACCGCTGCCACAAAATTCCTGGAGGAAACACTTCTTCAGAAACACTGACGGAATGGAATTTGCTGACCTCAATCCTGTAATGTAGCAGGGCCCAAAAGAGTCAGTTGATTTGCTCACCAATTCTTGCAAGGATAAACAACCTCTAGAATTTAAAAGCACAAGTGGCAGTCTCTGGCGCATTGGGCAATATACAATTAATCAATATAAATAGACTACATAGAAACATACACAAGTTTCCGTACACAGAGAGAAAGGGAGGAGAAAGCCGTTTTCACTCAGGCTCAAATTCAACATTGCTCAAGTCTTAAAGCAAGAATAAGTATATATCTGTGGCGTACAACCTTGGGAAACATTATATTTTTAACAGACGTATTTAAAGAGAACTATCTGTGATAGGAGTTTTTAAAAGCAGTCACTTATAAGAAGTTGATAAAAGCAGTCAGTCATTAGAAAGCAAGCTAATAAAACGGTTTATCTTATGACATGACATACAGAAATCTGCAACTTTCAGAGGCAATGGGAATTGCTTTGCTGTGTATTATTTCAATGTTCTGTTTTAAAAGTCAAAATGCAGAGTCTCTAAATTTGTGGGAATATGGATTGCAAATAGGAACCAACAGCAAAAAATTCAAGTGAGCTAATGCGGATCACGAGTGTGACATCAAAATTAATCAAGCAACACAAATTCAGTACTATCTGTTTCATGGAACATTTGGATTTTTGTAAAATTCACCAGTACTGTTGTCCCATGTGTCAATGTAAAATGTAAGATGACACAGGCCCCACTTTATACAGGACATACTGGAGAAGGGAGAGCTCAGGCAGCGCTGTAAAACTGAAGTGGAAATGAATTTAGCAACGGCATTCTGGGAAGAGAGGCACAATGAAAAATGGGTGACTCGGGGAAAGGTGGTTCCAGTAAATGGGACATGAAATGATGAAAGCGCTGCTGAGGGTCTTGAGGTGTTAGGGTATATAAGAAAGGGGGCCACTCTGACTGTGTATTTCTAGCATTTTTACCTCACTTTATGTTTCACTGCAAATGCTTGACAGAATCATTACCCAGCTTATCTTTTGGATGGGACATTTAAGTGAAGTTGTGTTGCTTTTTCCCAGATAGTTACTAAGAGGATGGAGTACTTTTGTTGCATTTTTCACAGACATTTTCATCTGAATTAAATACCAAGCATATAATTTGGCTGTGTGCATTTTCTCAGCCTTTCTGTGATGCTCTAATAGATGTGCTTTCACAAAAATAGAAAAAGGTGTTATTTAGTTGTTAAATATTATTCAAACGTTAAATGCATCTCACAGCATGGGCACGAAGCAGAAACTACACAGCATTCTTAATGTGTTGTTATGAATACTGCAAATCAAAGAAGAAATGCTTTACAGTGAAATTACCCTTTGGAGCAGAAATTCCACAAAACTAGAATTCTTGCTTCGAAATTCTGCACGTTTTGTTTTGTATCACTTTGGGTTCTTTATCATTCATATTTTCACTGATTTTAAGTACGGATTTTCTTCTGAGTTATTGTTGGGGGTTAGGTTTGTTCCATCTTTCTCTAAAGAATTTTTTCCCCACAAGTTACCAAGGAAACCAAGTGTTGGATACTTGAGAGTACTTAACTGCAACAAAGAGGTGGACAAAAGGTGGAAGGGGGAGATAACGCAGGTAAATAACACAGCTTGAGGCAGCTGCGTGCTTTTCTTCTTCCGGCGTTCGGGGAGACGCGTGTCTGTGTCTGCCGCTCCTCGAGGAGCTCAGCCGCCGCAAAGCACGCCGAGTGGAGAACGGCTGTTGCTGGCTGGAGGAGTTTCACTGTGGCCAAAGGGATCCAGTCCTGGGAAATCTGCTATCACCGGTTCGACCTGAATCCTGAGTTTTCCCTGCCACTCGCGGAAGCTGGGCCGCTTTTCTGCCTCGCCTTCGGCTTCTTCGGCGCTGCTCCTCTTGCTGCAGCGTGACCCTGCACCCCCTGCGCTGCCGGGACATCCTGCCCCTGCCTGCCGGGACACCCTGCCATCCCAGCTACCAGCCCGGGACTTTTTCACTGTTTCAGCTTGGTGCTCTGAGGATCCTGCAGGGACACCGAAACCAAACTGCCCTGGGTTTTGTGAAACAAAGCCCTCAAGGTTCTTGGTACTGTTGTCGTTTGTCATTAATGCTGTAGTTGTTTGGTGGGGGGGGAGTTTTTTTGTGTTTGTTTGCTTTGTATTACATACTAGTAAAGAACTGCTATTCCTATTTCCCAAATCTTTGCCAAAGAGCCTCTGATTGTAATTTTACCTAGCAGATACCTGTCTTCCTAAACCAAGACAGTTATATAGCATGAAAAAATAAGTGATTTTGAGTAACAGTCATAGTTTTTATCAAAAAATATTAACTCCTTTGGGTCTAAGAATATACTTGTCTATACTTTTTCTAAGAGATGCTTAACAGGCTGGTACCTTGTTTCAAAGTAAGTTTCTTTCCACCAACCAGATCATATAGCTTCTGGTTACTGTTTTTTAAATTAAACTCAATAAAAGTGGCACCTCATGTATGAAACACCTACCAAAGGCTAACGTTTAGAAAATGGAAAAGGGTTTAGGGCTTTCGAGGCAAATGTGTTTTCAGAACAAAAATAATAGTTCATGATACCATCTTTTGCTGGCTTATGACAATTTAGACTATGCTCGAGGTATGCTCAAGATATTGATAATCTAAGATATTAATAATACACTAGTAGATAAAAAAATCAAACCCTAATTTCTGCTAGAAATGCCATGACACTTGTCAAAGACAGTAATTTAGCAAATCGTTATACCCGGTTTTGAGCTGTACTCCAGCACTCTCAGTGGTTTGAGAAGTTTACAGTTATTTCAGTGTTCTATCATAGACTCCTGAGTCCTCAATTCATAAGTCATTTACTGGAAGAGAGATAGAATTCTCCAAGGGGAAAACTTGCTTTGCATTGATTCACAGTAGTTCAGGAGTACACACATACTTCTAAATGTTTTTTATTCTGTGAGAACACAAGCTGGAGCAGAGCACTCTGCTTGCACTACAGCTATGCCACACAGAAATAATGGTACCCTACGATATTTTAAATAATTTGGCAACCGACTTTAATAGATCTGCACTAAGTATGTACTCTATCCATAACTCTTTATCCACATAAATGCCAACAGTATTATCTATTTCATCCTTATGGAAAGACAGAAGCAAGAATGTCTTTGGCAAAACGTTCACTTTGTCAGTGGCCAGACTTTTTCACCATGGTCTTGCATGTTTTTTCTCCAGCACTTCAGATCTCTGTTTACTAAAAGGATGATTTACCATTTACAGCTGCTAGGTTATTCTGAGCTTTGAATTTTCAAGTATGGGCTAGAGCTTGCGGCCCATTTGTACTCTGCTATTTCACAGAGAATAAGATACCTGTGGAATAGGTGTGCTTTAGCATGCCTACCAACAGCAGTTCAGCACCGGTGCCATGACCTTTAATGTCAAGCACTTTTCTGAAGTTCTGGATTTCTTTGTCTCTTCATTTCAGAAAACGTTAAAGTTTATCCACACATAGAAACTTTTTTGCTGTCATTTGTAATTATCTTATCACGGACATAAAAGGCTGCATGGTCAATAAAGGCGATGGGTTGGAATGGAAATCGATAGACACCTTAGCTAATTCTACACTTTAATGTAAAGAGCATCTTTGAAAAGTAGAGGAAAAACATTCATTCATTTATTTATTTTAAATGGGAGACAAAGGGACGTGACTCTAATGAGAAAATCCTTCCTCGTGAATTGCAGGTTTTTTTGGCATGTAACCTCCTGAAGAACTTTAAACTTTTGAGCTAATAACACAGTCCTTCTTCCCTTCTATGCAACGCTTCAGAGAAACAGGCTTTTTTTCAAAGGCAGAAAAAGTACAGAGAGTTTCTCCCCACTTTTGATATGCTTCCAGTGATGCTTGCATCAGCCACTGAACAAACTAACTTTTGGTAACATTTTAAAGATTTTCATTAAAACGCTGCTGTAAATAACAGATCAGGGTCACAACAAAACAACTCACCTGGTTCCCGTTTCTTTCCAGCAACTAAATTTAGCGAAGCACCTCTGTTCTTTGCTGTCTTCTGTGCCCTTTTTTAAAAACAAATCTATTAAAGAATCAGTACAAAATTGAACCGATGTTGAAATACTTTCCTTTAGAGATCTGTGATGCCTTAAAGAAACAGTATTTTTTGTCGTGGAAGTGTGCACCGAACTACAGTTACTGAAAGGAGAGAGCAATTTAACTGCATTTTTAACGTTCAATAGACTCTTTTTCTAATTGGCTTTAAATCTGAGCAGGCACAAGTTTAACAAATAATTTATGTTTCTTATTCAGAGACAGCCTAATAATCTGCGTGCTGAATTCTGTCATTTCTCGTATCCATAATTTGCCCCTTCTGTAAAGGAGCCTCTGAAATTAATGATGAGCGGGTAGTTTTTTCAGTTCTTCCAAAATGCTTTTTCTTTTAAGGATCGGATTTACAACCTGTTAGGTACGTCAAAGGGCAAATTCAGAGGGACAATTCTTTATTTTTAAAACAATACATTTTTAATATAAGCCTTTGTGCAATAAATTTCTCCCATTTCAAACTTTGCTAAGTTTACAGTCGTGTGCACGAAGAGCTAGCAGAAGCTTCCAGAGGTGTTTTCTTGTCCATTCCCACTGCTTCATCAGTGCCTGCACACCTTTAGAGTACGCAAGGAAGATACAATTGATCTTCCAAAAGTCAACTGGTAAATGAGTGTGTGTTGGAGGTTGGATGCTGGCCAAATGCCAGTGCCCCCCAAAGAAGCATTTACTCCTTTTCCTCTGCTCTAGATAACCAGAGGAGGGGAAAAGAAAACACTTTAATGGGATTCATGAGTTGAGGTAAGGATGGGGAAGAAACACTCCAAGAGCGAAAAAGGCTCAAACATTAAAAGATAGAAAGAAAAAATGATAAACCGTATTAAAAGAAGATAATGAGAACTAAAAGAAAACTTTAGAACACCTTTCCCAGCGCTTCTTTCTTTCCCACCAACAGCGCAGGGAGACAAAACATGAGATTTTTAGTCAGTTGGTTACTTCCAAAGATCTCTCTTCGGTTCGCTTAGCGAGAGGAGTGTCCTTTGCTATCCCATGGGGTCTTTCTCACAGGAGACAGTTCTCTGCGAACTTTTCCACTGTGGTTATCATTTTCATGAGTAGCAGTCTCGCCCAAAAACCAGCTGAAACACAACTCCCTCCCACGGGCAAAAACAGTCATCCCATAACTCCTTTTTTTTCATGGGTCATTTAGTTCATGGGGTTTTGTTTTTAAGGATGAGCTGCTCTAGTATAAGAGCAAGGGTCTTCTTTTTTCTATCTCTAAAAGCAAGAGTTCTCTCTGTCTCTCTCGCTCTCGCTCTCTCTCTGTTCAAACCTCTCACCAGATCACAGCTTCTCAGCATCCACACGTTCCAGGATGAGCACCTTTTCCACATGGGTTGTGGGGGGATTGTGCATCCCCCCCCCCCCCCCATGCTCTTCATGAATTTTAGGGGAACAGTTTGTTGTGTTGTAGTCCTCACCACGGCTTGCAGACGAATCTCAGCTCTGATGCTTGGAGCACCTCTTCCTAGCCCTTCCTCATTTGCAGCAACCTTAGTGTCTCCATATCATTCTCCTCACGTGTTTTCACCTTCTCCTTTTCTCCGACTCAGGAGAGAACTGGTGTCTGTAGGTTCATTTATTGTCGAGTTCTATCAAGTGAAACAGTTTTTACAGAGTTTTCCAGCACTGAAAGGTTGATCTTGTCCAGGCTCTGCGTCAGGGACTCGCTCGCTGTGCTTCTTGCTGCAGGCCACACGATCTTTGCCGACGCAGCACGAGCTGCGCCGGCCGTGGGCTCCACTCAGAGCCCCTCCTCCTGTGGAGTGCTGAAAAAACGAAAAAAAGCTGCCCGGCCATTTCTGTACTTTGGTTTGCAGTGTGGCAGGTTGGAAGCAGCCAGGCAGGCCAAGTCTATTGCTGGCTGTGCCAGGACAGTGGTAGCTGCGTGGCCACTTCGGGCCCTGGCCGCTCTCAGTCTCGGCTGGGAATCACTCCCGGCATGGGCCGCGTGGTTGCTCGTGGAACTGGGATAGCCCCCAGTGGCATGGCCACTGGAAAAGGGACTAGTGGGCTCTGCCAAGAGGGGCCCAGCTGGTCTCCTCTGTTGGAGATGAAAATTGAACAGGAAAATCTTACAGATACGGATGCTTAGCAGAAGGTTCATTGGAAACAAAAGCAAGTTTTGCCACAGAAGAATAAAAGAATGTTTAGGTTAGGAATTGCTGGGTTAGTTGTTACTGGACAAAGGTTAAGATGAGTACGAAGAAAACTTCTGTGGTTAAGAGCAAAGGATGTGTTGTCTACAAACAAAACTTTGTTTTGACCAAGTAAAGAGAAAAACCTAGGCAAACAAAAGCGTGTTTATACCAAGCAGAAAAAAAGGTCTAAGAATTTTTCACTGCAAGAAAACAGAAAAACAGCTTTAAGCTTAAAATGGAACATACTAACTCAATGTGATTGGATAGTACAAACCATAATATGGTAATTATAGTAGTTACGATAGGCTATAGGCAAACGTAAAGGTATTGTGCATGATGCTGATTGGTTTCTATGTATTAAGATGCTCAGTAGAGAAAACTATATAACGCATTGTGACCAGAACTAAAGTGGCTTCAGTTGTTGCCTATAAGCTGATGCTGACCGCTATAGGCTTGGCTCTGTTACCCACCACCCATGACTACTGCGACTTCAATCTGTGAAATAAACAGCACCTTTAAAGAGCCGCCTGGAGTCCCGTATCTCTCGTTCAGGCTCTTACACCCTCACCTGTCCTCAGAGGTGAGGGAGAAAGAGAGCTTCCCATGGCTTTGTCTTTCTTGAAAACGTTCTCACAGAGGCATTACCAGCTTTTCTACTTGCCTTAGCAGCATGTCTGTTCTCAGAGCCAGCCAAGGATTGGTGTTCCCAGGCGTGG
The DNA here is from genome assembly GCF_029207755.1 of Chamaea fasciata. Taxonomy (NCBI): domain Eukaryota; kingdom Metazoa; phylum Chordata; class Aves; order Passeriformes; family Sylviidae; genus Chamaea; species Chamaea fasciata. Next base: position 58,078 of record NW_027094651.1, read on the forward strand.
AGGAAGCTTTTAGCAGCTTCTCACAGGAAAAATCACTTCTGTGGCTGGCTGCTTCCCTCCCCACCAAAAATCGATTCATGCAAAACGAAGACAAAGTGCTTTCCTAAACCCTACGGAAAACTCCCATGAGAGCACCAGCTACTGAAAAGGAGAGCACAATGTCCGTGTTATATATATGCCATCAGCTGATTTCGATCACAAAAAGAAGACTGTGGAGATTTCGGAAAGCTGTAATTCCTATGACTTATCTCATAAAACAGACTTGCCATGCAATAGAATAGATACTTTCTGCTTTAGGTCATGTGCCTGTGTGATAGAACACTGCTCCTAGTTCTGTCATGGCCCTAAAAAAATTCTGAGTAATAAAGTCTGAGCAATGAAACACAAGCAAAATACTGTGTGCTCTTAAAAAACATAGTTCTACCCAAACTGGGATATCTGGTTACCTAACTTACGGTTTACTCTCATGTGGTTTACTCTCTGCCCCTTCCACTTGCTATAATTTCTGAAAATTACTCCTTTCACTGAACCAAAATCTGCCCATTTTTTCTTCAGCACTGTACCTTTCCTGTTTCATATTTCAGTGGTTTATTTATGTCAGCTCCTCCTGTCAGCTTCACTTCATGTCTGCTCTTACAGCCTTCAGAATAACTATACCACCCTCCATCTTTCCAGCAGTGTGATAATCTGCAAGATGAATTCATGTCCACTCATGGTTGCATTCAGGGAGAACAGGCAACTGTCGAGATGGAATGACACCAGGCCGCCTCCAGCCAAAAACTCGCCATTGTGCTTTGTGTGGAGACGCTACTTGCACCTATGCAACAGAATCAGGAGAATCCAGCTAGGAAGAATGCACTCTGAGCTATTTTATGCAAAATCCTATCTTTGTTCTACAAAACTGTATATTGTGGAATTGGTACCAAAACACATTTTGTTTTTCATCTTTTATCCTTTTTTTTTTATTTGTTCAGAAGTCCTGACATTTGAAGATGACATTTTTGAATTATTTTTCAGACCCCAGAATTGCAATTCAATTGCTTTCCAGTTGGTATTTAATAACTTCATAATTACAACTTACTGATCACTCGGTGAAGAAAATAAAAGTGATTAAAAGCAACGCAAAACAAAAGAACCCAAAAGCACGCAACTATTTGCGTTCAACTACAAAAGCACAGTTTTAAAATGGAAAGGATGAGAGACACACTGAAAAGCTATTTGCCAGCGTCATTTGGCTGGAAGGGATCATAGTGCAAGTTGTGCCACTTGCACAGTTGGAAAATTCCCACTGGTGGCTCCCTATGTACTTCTTATTGAGGGGCGCAGATATGAGGAGAGGCTGGGGAGGTATAAGAACAGGGCCACAGAAGACAAGCGTCTGCACTATAATACAGAAAGAGAAAATACAGTGGTAGGAGAGACGGAGATCTCACTGGCTGACGCGGCTCTTTTGTCATTTCCCTTAGCTTCTGCTCTTCCTCCCACTCTCAAGTTGGAAAAGGGAACACATGCAAGCAGGCTGCCAGTGCTGCTTGGCTTCACTCCACAGGCACTTGGAATGCTGTCCTTACTCCCAAACAGCATGTGTTTGCTTTGTCACATCTTCCCTCATGACTGCGGCTTACTATTCACTGCTGCAATGCACTGGCTTTCATGATAGGTTAGCCATCCTCGTAAAGGTAGCATTTGTGGCAGCGTGTGGCTGCATCCACACCTGTCACGACTCTTTAGCCAGGAGGGGAAAATTACCACTGTTCTAGGCAAATAAATAGATCTTCTTCCAGCAGGAGTAACTTTTGCTACGTGATTACATCCCGCTGTTTTGGCAAGGGCCAGTGATTGCCAGGCTCTTACCTTTACTATGGGATGGGAAACGGGCAGATAAGTTCAGTCAGGAGGAAGAATGAAGACACCTTGTTAGTGACAGTTATAATGTGCCTGCACATTCCTAAAATACAGGCAATCCCTGTCATGGGCGAAGGGCTTTACTCCTTACATGAAGACAAGCAGCTGCTCCACAGGGAAAAAAACCAGAGGGAAGGATGTTTTGTCGATGACTTGCTTTTTGTCCCAGAACAGACGGAACACAATAGAACTAAAGTGAATAAGAAGAGCAGCAGCATCTATCGGCTCCTCTGAGAACAGCTTTTCCTTTTCATCTACCTTTGTTTCAAACAACATGACTTTGAGCAATGTTATTCTAAGTCAGCCAAAGGGATTGTTTGTTGAAGCCGAGACTGCCACGACTTTCTTAACACACAGCATGCCCTTGCAGCACCTGGACACCAGTGAAAGCAGTTACTCTGAGAAGCAAACGTATCAAGCTGGTTCTCTGCTGTAGACTAAAGTTCAGTTCTGATCCTCCTGAGGGGCATGAGGAACACTGTCTGGATTCATATATTCTTACCTCAGGGTGGGTCTGGAGTGGCGTACAGGGCAGCAACAGCCGCAGCAAGAGTGGTGTAGAGCATGCACACGCAGGACAAGAGAACACTGGCAGTACTGGGCTGGCTTTTGGTAAAATGACCACAGTCTGGCCGGGCACCACTTACTGTTCCCTTCTGCAAATCAGCTACTGCCCTGGAAATCCTCCCTCTCCTCCCAAAGAGGTGAGCTCTTTACAGAAGAATTCCAAATATCCTGTTATGACTCTGGAACCCAGTGAGAAAATTTAAGTGTAAAGCTTCAGAAAGTAGTCAGGGTTCTCCTAAGAAGGGCAAAGCGCTCACCAGCTTGTGAGCATTCCCTGCTGTCCTTGTTAGGTGACCCCAGGGGCTTGACATGGTTATGCACTGCCTCCTGTAAGCTGGCTAAGGTGGTTCTACTCAGAAAAGAGTGCTAGTTTAACTCCTGACAGTAGAACTAGCAAAGATGCCCCACTCCCAGAAAAAGACTAATGCTACCACTTCAGACTATTAAAAACAGCTTATATTAGCTCAACACTCTGCACGCGGGAAACAAAGGGTTTGATACAGTCATCAGCACAGTGAAACTGAAATTATTATCTTGTGGAATCGGGGCTTCATTGATTACAAGAATGAGAGGTGAAATGGAAGTCTGCATGTATAGTTCCGCATGCTACTATGATCTCTGACCTTCCTCCTATTTTTTCCACGCATTTTTCTTTTAAATTGATGTAAAAGATTCTTTGAAATAATGCAGCACATGTTCTTCAACTATTACATTGAAACGCCTGTTTATCTTCTAACTTCTCTTCCCTCCCCTAAAGTTAAAATCTTTCCAAACTTTTGCAAGAAAATACCTTTCTGTAAAGCCTGGAAAAATTATCTTGCTCTTTCAAATTGTTCCAGGAGCTACTATCGAATACCCCTTCAGTTAAAGTTTTACCTAACAGACTAGGTGTCTTCGGCCTAAACTTTTGCACCACTTTACAGCTGGTATCTGCATGTGATCTAAGATAAAGTTGTAACTTTTACCTATACTGCCAGAGATCTAGTCCTCATTTCTCCTATGTGAGTGTCTAGAAGTCATGCAGTCTTCCACGCCAGTAATTCTGCCCAGCTTTTGCAGCCTTAGCCAGCTGCTCATGCAGTACGTGGACACTCAATCATCCCCACTTTCTTCTAACCATCATGTTTGCATTTGATGCTGGAAAGATTGCTCCACTTCATGAGAGGAAAACTCCTTACAAGAGTTAAGACTGAAGAGTTAAAGGTCTTTGATACTGCTTGGTTTTATTATTTGAAAGTCCATTCTCTGTAAAACTGGGATCTATTTCATTGGAGCAGACTACTGATCAAGACAGACCTGGATCAAGACGGTCTACTCAGCACTAGAACATTTTAGACTGAAAAAACCTGATGGATTTTCTTGTCAGATGTTCTGAGCACTCCTCACCACCATCTGAGTTTGGCATAAACATTGCAAATCCTGCAAGTCACAGAAATTGGAGAGAACCAGGACGTGAAAGAATAATACAAAGTCAGTTCCTTACACACGACTTTGTAAACACAAGTGTCCAAGTACAGCACTCCCAGAAGCAGCTTGAACTCCTCTTTCTGAGGAAAAAGTCAATTCAAATTAAGATAGTTTTGTTTGCTAAGAAAGCCTCTGGTTCAGAGTTATTGAAAAGCGCTGAATTAAACCAGTTCCAAAAGGCTGGAGAATTTTCAGTTAAGAAAGACGTTTTGATCTGAAGTAATTCACCCCTTCTCTACTCAGAGTTATTTTTCAATAAACTTACTAGGGTTTTATAAATCAGGATGATGGATTTATGAGCTATTTCTTGTAACAGAATTAGAAACAGTTAACTGCAAGTGCATTATCCTAAAAAAAATATTAAATTCTACCATTTGGAAAGCCTGGTGTCAGGAGGGGTTTTTTGAGGGTGGGCGTCCTTGGCTAATCACGTCTTCTTTCTAACTCAAACCTTGCCAACTGTTTATAGTTGATTTGAAACCAAGAAAGCATCATTCCCCATACCTTTTGTTCTCAAGAGTTTTTACTTGTGGAAGATGAGGAAAATGACAATGTCAAGCCTCAGCATCAAATGACGACCAGTTATTCACCCGTGTGGTTCATGTATGGTACAAACTACTCAGTTAGCTGGATAGATAAATTAATTTCAATTTTCAATTAGCTTTCAGTCAGTTGGAACATCCTGAAGTGAACACCTTTAGTAGAATGATAGCACTTAAAGTAGAATTTGGTAGCACCTGCATGCTACCAAAGTTCTACCTTTTAATCATAGAATCATTAGAACACTCTTATTTGGAAGGGATCCACCGAGATGGTCGAAGTCCAACTTTTGGCCCTATGCAGGACGCTACAAGAGTCACACCATGTGCCTGAGAGCATTGTCCAAATACTTCTTGAACTCTGTCAGGCTGTGACCGCTTCCCTGGAGGGCCTGTTCCAGTGGCCAACCTTTCCCTGTGTGAAGAACCTTCTCCTAATATCCAACCTAAACCACCCCTGACTCAGCTTCGTACCATTATCTTGAGTCCCGTCACTGGTCGCAATAAGGACTGGTGTCTGCCCCTCCTCTTCCCCGCATGAAGAAGTTGCAGACTGCAGTGAGCTATCCCCTCCGTCTCCTCTAGGCTGAAGAGATCAAGTGACCTCAGCCCCTCCTCATACAGCTTTCCCTCCAGATCCTTCACCATTTTCGTTGCCCTACTTTGGACCTTCCCCAACGGCTTTATGTGTCTCTAATATTGTGGCACCCAGAACTGTCCCCAGCACTGGAGGTGAGGCTGCCCCAGGGCAGAGCAGAGCAGAGCAGGACAACCCCCTCCCTTGCCTGGCTGATGCTGTCCCCGATCGCCCCAGGACACCGGCGGCCCTCCTGGCTGCCAGGGGACTGTTGACTCATGTTCAGCTTGCCACAGACCAGGTCCCCCAGATTCCTTTTCACAGTGGTGCTCTCCAGCCTCTCATTCCTCAGTCTGTCCATACATCCAGGGCTGCCCCATCCAGGGCCGCCCCGTTCTGCCCTTGTTAAATTTTACATGGTTGGTGGTTGTCCATCTATGTCCCGGGTTGTCGTATAGGATGTGCACAAAGTATTCTATCACCATCTTCATGGACTGTTGAATCCAGGTGGGGCAGTGTTTTCCCAAACCCCCTCCCTCGGGGCCGTTATCTTCTGTTAATGGCCCATCAGATGCCTTGCCCATGACTCACAGGTAACTCCCTCCAGGAGCTCTCTCTGTTTAATGGGCCGTCAAGGACCCCCTGCATGACCCATCATGCCATTGTGAGATGCTCCGCCCAGGGGGAGGAACCAAGCATTCTCACCTGGATATAATCTGGGGTTTGGGACAGTACAGGGGGCCCTTACCCACTGGATTCCCAGAGCAACAGAGCTACCAGACCTTTCTACGGGATCACTGCTTCAAGAAGACCACCTCATCTGGACTGCTTCCATCACTCTGCTCAGGTTGTATTCTGACTCTGTCAGTGGTCTTTTGTATTATTGCATCTATTTTATTTTACTTTCTTTCCTTTCTTCCTATTAAATTGTATCTCTGACTTGGAGCCTCTCCTTTGCTTTGCCTTCAAACCGCTACAATCTATCTCATTTGTCAAGATCCCTCTGCAGAGCCTCTCTGCCCTCTAAGGAGTCCACAGCTCCTCCCAGTTTAATCTTGCCAGCAAACTTACTTAGTATTCCTTTGAATCCTGTGTCCAGGTGAAGGAATACGTGGAAGAGGATGGAGCCCTGCGGAACCCCACCAGTTGACTGGATGATAACCTGAGGTTTTTGTAAAATACATACTATTCTTTCCAAAGAAAACATCCCACTGCAGTTTCATAGTTGCCTTGAAAGGCGTACAAGAGGAGAGAACATTCCTCTGTAACTGTGCACAAATTATCAGAGAAATGTTACAATGTCAAATGTGTCATTTGAAGCACCAGCAAGCATACAGGAAAATACATTCTTTTCAGCCAAACTTTCATTCATTCATTCATGCATGCATTCATTCATGTTTAGCTCAAAGAGAGGCAAATCAGAATGCTGTGTAGTTTCTGCTTCATGCCCGTGCTGTGAGATGCATTTAACGTTTGAATAATATTTAACAACTAAATAACACCTTTTTCTATTTTTGTGAAAGCACATCTATTAGAGCATCACAGAAAGGCTGAGAAAATGCACACAGCCAAATTATATACTTGGTATTTAATTCAGATGAAAATGTATGTGAAAAATGCAACAAAAGTACTCCATCCTCTTAGTAACTATCTGGGAAAAAGCAACGCAACTTCACTTAAATGTCCCATCCAAAAGATAAGCTGGGTAATGATTCTGTCAAGCATTTGCAGTGAAACATAAAGTGAAGTAAAAATGCTAGAAATACACAGTCAGAGTGGCCCCCTTTCTTATATACCCTAACACCTCAGAACCCTCAGCAGCGCTTTCATCATTTCATGTCCCATTTACTGGAACAACCTTTCCCCGAGTGATCCATTTTTCATTGTGCCTCTCTTCCCAGAATGCCGTTGCTAAATTCATTTCCACTTCAGTTTTACAGCGCTGCCTGAGCTCTCCCTTCTCCAGTATGTCCCGTATAAAGTGGGGCCCGTGTCATCTTACATTTCACATGGGATGACACAGATGGCCTGTGTCATCTTACATGGGACAACAGTACTGGTGAATTTTACAAAAATCCAAATGTTCCATGAAACAGATAGTACTGAATTTGTGTTGCTTGATTAATTTTGATGTCACACTCGTGATCCGCATTAGCTCACTTGAATTTTTTGCTGTTGGTTCCTATTTGCAATCCATATTCCCACAAATTTAGAGACTCTGCATTTTGACTTTTAAAACAGAACATTGAAATAATACACAGCAAAGCAATTCCCATTGCCTCTGAAAGTTGCAGATTTCTGTATGTCATGTCATAAGATAAACCGTTTTATTAGCTTGCTTTCTAATGACTGACTGCTTTTATCAACTTCTTATAAGTGACTGCTTTTAAAAACTCCTATCACAGATAGTTCTCTTTAAATATGTCTGTTAAAAATATAATGTTTCCCAAGGTTGTACGCCACAGATATATACTTATTCTTGCTTTAAGACTTGAGCTATGTTGAATTTGAGCCTGAGTGAAAACGACTTTCTCCTCCCTTTCTCTCTGTGTACAGAAACTTGTGTATGTTTCTATGTAGTCTATTTATATTGATTAATTGTATATTGCCCAATGCGCCAGAGACTGCCACTTGTGCTTTTAAATTCTAGAGGTTGTTTATCCTTGCAAGAATTGGTGAGCAAATCAACTGACTCTTTTGGGCCCTGCTACATTACAGGATTGAGGTCAGCAAATTCCATTCCGTCAGTGTTTCTGAAGAAGTGTTTCCTCCAGGAATTTTGTGGCAGCGGTGTCCTGGTTTGTCCTACCACGGCATTGGTTCAGTTCTTCTATTTGTGTACTAAGTTGCAAATTAACTTTTAGGAACTGTTGAATTGTTCTTATAGAGTCACTCAAGATTCTGTGGATTAACGGAGGTTCAAGAAAAAGAGAACTGAAGTCCTATTAGACATTTAAAGCTGAGGAATTCACTCGGTGTTTTCACTGGTAATAACATCTTCACATTTACAAAAGAGTCAACAGTTTCCATTCCATATACCATTGAAATAGGACCTCCTTTGTAAAGTTTGTGCCAAAACATCTGTTATCTATACGCTTTTGAAGTCACCTGCCGTCATTTACTCTTTTAAACATCAATGCTGTTATTTGTCACAAATAACAAAGTGACTTAGAGTGTTTTAATTCATTGGTTATTGCTGAAAGAAATGTATATTCTATAATCCTGTCTTTCAAACGACGACACTAATAGAGACTCTTTTTATAAACCTAGAAAGTTATTTAGCTGAAGAAATACTATGAAAACAGGAAGAGATACGAAGCAACGGATTTAATAGGAAAACAATTAATGTCAACTGTTAGAAGATAGGCACATGAGAATATCTAAATGTTGAGTCTCTCATGGCTACAAGACAAGAGCTGT